>NC_028638.1:56411535-56601441 GCF_001406875.1 Solanum pennellii | reverse complement strand
GGTCAGGGATCGGATAAAAAAATAAAATTTTAAAATTGAACTTTTTTTTTAAATTGTTGTTTTCCAAAAAAAAAATGTAATTTAAAATTGGAGGAGAGTTTTGAAAAATGTTTTCCTTAATTTTTGAAGGGAAGTCATTTTTCTTAATTTTGAGGAAAATGAGTTGATTTGGAAAACATTTTCCAAAACTTTTGTCCCAACCAAACATGAGAAATTGAAAAATATTTTTCAGAAAATATTTTCCTTAATACTAAACACACTCTAAGAGCTTATTTAGCACTACCGATAAAAATTGGTTATATTCGGAAAGTCTTTTTTTTTTAAATAACTTTTCCGGAAAGGTGTTTTTGAAAAAAACAGTTAGTATTTGACTAATTTATTTAAAAAGTGTTTACCATAAGTAAATTGTACTTGATTAATCTTAAAAGTATTTTTGAGGGTTAAATTATGATTAAGGAAAAGTATTAATGTACTTTTAATTAAGACTGTTTTATTAAAAAAACTAATTTAAACATTGATTAGAAGATATTACATTAAATTTTTATTTTATTAAATTAAATTATTCATATTAGAATTTTCAATCAATATTATACATCAAAGAGTTAAAATATTTAATTGTTATTTTTTTCTTTTTTTCTAATCTTACAAAATTATTATTGTTAACTTCTTTTTGTTTTTCTAATTCTGTGAAATAATAATACATAAATGTAAAATAAAATATTAAATTTATTTTATAAAAATAGAAAATATAATTATTAAATAAAACTTAACCAAATATATATATGAAAGAGAGACATTTTAGTCTTGAAAAAAAATAATTTTCTACTTTCATTTCTTTTGAAAACAGAAACTTTTAGTCTTTCCAATAATCAAAAAATTGCTCCTATTTCTATTTAAAAGCAATTTTACGAATTTGCCAAACTACTTTTTTTTGTTTTTTTTCACTTTTCTGTCTCTCACAATTAAGTTTTTTTGGGCACTCAATAACATGTTATACAAGCTCTAACTCAAGTGTTTTTTGTAAAAGAGTTTGCGTAAGATACATTGTTACCAGGACTACTTACCATTAATATAAAATGATTTTTTTTGTTCATAATTTAAAATAAGTAATTCAGAGTTTGAACAAATAAATTATGTCTTAAGACTTTTTTCTTATTTATCCTTCAGACAAAGAAATTCTTAATTACTATTCCATCCGTCCCATTTTATGTGACACCATTTGATCCGATATGAAATTTAAGAAATAAATAAAAGCTTTGAATTGTTTATCAAATTATCCTTCAAAAGTGAATTTACTTTTTTCTCTTTTCATAAATATATTAAAATACTATTTAAAATTAAGTGAGATCAACAAAGGTAAAAGAGAAATTGTACCTTTAAATACTTACCATAAGAGGAAATGGAACATTTTCTTTTGGGAACTAACCAAATAGGAAATGATGCCACATAAAATGAAACGGAGAGAGTATTTTTTTAAAAGACTAACTTAAAAATAATTAGTAGAAGTTTGATAAACAAAAAGATACTAGTATTTTATTTATGTCTAAAATATTTCTTTTAAAGACTTTATCATATCCCAACAATTTAATTAATACTTCTGAAATTTAGAAATAGAAAGTTCGATTTTTGGATGTTTTGTTACCTTCGAATGTGAAAGCTCCTAAAACGTACGAAAACATCCTTCTTTTAGTAACTATAGATATGCCTTGCTGTTACGTGGAAAGACCAGCTGGTCTATTTGACCGTATATAAAAGAGATAAAGACTCATTAAGTGGCTTAAATATAAGTCAACTTCGTGTACATTCAGTGTGTTCCAAAAGTCAAAACGAAGTCTATAAATAAGCTCACAACTTATCATTACTATACTACTACAACAAATTTCAGGAGTGTCAGTTTTGCTTATTTTAGGGGTGACAAGAAAGAAAATGACTACTTTATGTGAAGATTCTCTACTTGAACAAGAGAATGTGAGCTATACCCTCACACACAAACTGACTCAAGAACAAGAAAATTACTACATGGTGTCAGCTCTCCGACATGTTGCCTCCGGTACCGGCGATGACGGTGAAGCTGCTCAGCTTTTGTTGGAAGTTGAAAATGCTAGTAGTGGTAATTTGCCATGTAGGAGCATTGATGTGGAGTTAGAGAAGGGGAAGAAGAGGAAGAAGAGAAATACAAAGAAGGAATTTAGGGGAGTGAGACAAAGACCATGGGGCAAATGGGCTGCGGAGATACGTGACCCGCATAAAGCCCAACGACTTTGGCTTGGTACTTTTGCTACTGCTGAAGATGCTGCTAGAGCTTACGACAAAAAAGCTATAGAATTTAGAGGTGAAAGGGCGAAAACCAATTTTCCAATTACAGAATATGCTGCGGTTAATGATGAGATTAACATGTCGCCAACAGTAGTAATGGAAGAAGAGAAAGAATTAATACAAGTCACTAATGGTGAAAATAGGAGTAATAGTATGCAAAATTGTGATGAGGACGACTTTTGGGAGACGTTAGAAGATGATGCACTTGTCAAGCAGATAACACAAAATATGATCCTCTATTCCCCTTAGGTTTTATTTATGGGGTCTGAAAGTATCTTTGTTCTTTCGTTTGTTTGTCGTTTGAGTGGCTACTAAGGAGTGGTAGAAAATATCTTGTACAAGTATTGAGTAAGCGTGGCACAATGCGTAATCAATATGGGTATATTCGAGTATCTATCCATTTTAAATAGATTGAATATTCAACTCATTTAAAAATAAATAATATCAATATTTTTATTTAAAAATAAATAAAACATGTTCATTCACGAAATAAAAATTAAAAAAAGTGATGATATTTCTACAATAATGTAGTTAACATTATTTGCTTGTCAAATTAGTGACACTATAATTTATTTTTTATTTTATTATAAGAGATAATGATATACTTATATGGTTTTAAAATCCTAAATTTGCGTGACTATAGCGTAGTGTTCTTTATAACAATAATAAATAACATGCTTTAAAAATATTAGTAATCAATTAGATATCATCTCCTTCAACAAAATAACCCTTTTAGGTTTTCCTTCCAGAACCTTCGAGGATGAGATGTTGTACGAATATTGCGGTGTCAACTGTATATTTGCCTAGGAAGCAGGAGATCTAATTAAGAATCACAATTTAGCCTGTAAGAGCCACGTCATTCAGCACAACGGAGTGAACTTCCTAGGTGTTACGTGGCTTAGCAAAGCCGTCATTATGGAGGCAAGATGGCATAAAATCTTGCTCACCACGTCGCATGCAGTTAGTGATTCAGCAGTCAAGAACTAATCGAACTCCAAAACTGAGAGAGGTGTTTAGATGAACTTAAAAACAGAGTCAATTTTTACCTTTTTTGGAAGTATTTGATAAATATTAATATAATATAAAATAAGTTTTAAAAAAGTGAAATAACTTAAAATTAAAAACAGGATTCTCCTATTTATTAATTTTTGACTTAAAAAATTATTTAAGTTTGAATTTTTATTTTTGATTTAGAAGTTTATTTTTTAAGTCAACTCAAATAAAAATGTATTAGTTCATATTAGTTGTTATCTTATTAAAAAGAGAGAATAATAATTAATTTTTTAATATTATTCTTGCAATTAATTATTTTTAAAAGTATTTATATTTATTTGGATAATTCTCAAAAAGTTTTTCAAGGAGTAAATTTGTAAAATAATCTTTTGTTATGATTTTTTAATATGTATAAAAAAACCGATCAACTAATATGAGATAGAGAGAGAATTAATTGTACTTAAAAATAATTTTAAATTACAACTCCCTCTACACTATATTCACTATATTAAATAAATTGTTTGAAACTTTTAAGTGAATATCAAAATTTTAAGAAATTATTAATCATTTTTATTTATCCTTTATTTAACTGCTTAATATTTGGTAAGGGAATAGTTTAAAATAATTTTAAAAAATATTTGATTTTTAAAAATCTATATCAAAAAAATTCTTCTTAATAGGATACACTATAATTCAATTAATACATAGCAGAGGCCAGCTGAGGAAATTGTAGTGCTCTCCGTTTTACAAAGAATGAATGATTTAATTTAGCCATAATATATAAATATGTCTTTTAACTTGGCTTCGAGTCACAATTATGCCCTTTAACTTTGGGTGTGCACAAGTAGACACTTAAACTTGTATAAAGTTTAACAAATACATACACATATCATACATGTCATCCTACATATTATTTTTTGTCCTACATGGTGTCCTACCTGTATTGTGCCATGTGGGACTTATGTGTTATTTATTTAAAAGTTGGATAGTTAAAGTGCTTGTTTGTGTATTATGAAAGTTGAAGGTCAAAGTTAAAATTTGAAGTCAAGTTTAGGGTCCATACATGTATTATGCCTTTAATTTAACTTGATATAGGTTTAAGAGTATCAAGAATACTTTTAAATCTTGTGATCCTAAATTAAAGTTAAGTTAAATCTGTAAAATCGCCCTTTGATTTTGTAGTCTTAAACAGTCACATGGAAAGAAGGTCATTCTTTTTGAAACGGACTAAAAGAAAAATCATGTCATTTTTTTTTAAAACGAAGGAAGTATTTTCTTTTTATTAGTATTAGGTAATAATGCTTAAATTCACTAGTATAAAATTTATTTTATTATTAGAAATATAGAGTCCAATCAGTCGGAGCTACAGTATGTTTAGCGGGTTCATCCGAACCTTCTTCGGCGGAAAATTATATTACTTTTTTACAGTTAAAATAATTTATTAGATATATAGTAGATATCGAACCTCATTCGACTATTTCATATATTTATTTTTTCAGATTTTATACCTTCTTATTGAAAATTCTAGCTACGACTCCTGAGCCCAATCCGGAGTAGTAGTTACCCCCGAATGAAGGAAGCTTCTTTTTGTAGAAAGTCCTAATTAAGTTCTTTCCAGAACCTACGAAGATATATATATATTTTTAAGTAACTTTAGAACCTACGAATATGTCACATGGGCCAATTTTTCCCTAAATAGCCACGTGGAGTAATCAGAGTTGCTCATTACGTGGCCTACATTTAAGTTAGCAAGTGTTCCAGCTCACTCTACCGCAGCCACATATACCCAAAACGAAATCTATAAATAAGCACACAATTATATTATCAAACAACAGACAAAATTGAGCTTAGAAAAAAAAATGAATAGATTCTTTCAAGATTTTCTACTTGAAGAAAATAACAGTTATTCCCTCGCACACAAACTGACTGAAAACCAAGAACTTTACTACATGGTGTCAGCTCTACGACATGTTGTCTCCGGCTCCGGCGACGTCCGAGCGGACGGAGAAGCTGCTCAGCTTTTGTTGGAAGATCAAAATGCTAGTGGTGGTAGTTCATCCACGTCAGCTATTTCGATGCCACGTAGGAGCAGCATTAATGTGGAGTTGGGGAAGGGGAAGAAGAGGAGAAGGAGGAATATGAAAAAGGAATTTAGGGGAGTGAGACAAAGACCATGGGGAAAATGGGCCGCGGAGATACGTGACCCGCATAAAGCCCAACGACTTTGGCTTGGTACGTTTGTTACTGCTGAAGATGCTGCTAGAGCTTACGACAAAAAAGCTATAGAGTTTAGAGGTGAAAGGGCGAAAACCAATTTTCCTATTTCAGAATATACTGCTAGGGCGATCAATGATGAGATTAACAAGTTGACTAGTGTAGTAACGGAAGAAGAGAGAGAATTATTAGTACAAGTCCTTAATGGTGGTGACGTGGCTGTTAATGGTGAAAATAGTAGTACTATGCAAGATGGTGATGAAGACGACTTTTGGGAGACGTTAGAAGATGATGGACTTGTCAAATGGATATGTTCGGCTTAGGTTTTTCTGTATGATGAAAAATATATTTATTTCTTTGGGTTTTGTTTTTTCGTTTGCTTCAACTTCAATTGCGTGGCTACTAAGGAGTGATAGGCAATATCTTGTAGGCGAGTATTTATTAATGTTTATGCGATATATAATATTTATGTGTATTCACTTAATATTTAGTAATTTGATAATCTACTGTCGTAAAAATGCGTACATAAAACTAGAGGTATTTTAAGATTTGAAAAAAAAAAATGATGCGAGCCGAAGAAATCAAATCATTGATTAAATAAATCACTTTTATTTGACTTTGGTTTTATTTGGTTCAAAGATTTTTAATAATCGATAATATTTGGTATATCATGATTTTGTTTTAAAAAAATTAAAGAAATAATTAAATTAAATGTATAAATTATATACATATATTTTATTATTATACATATATAATTTATTATTTTTGTAAATAATTTTTAAAATCTAATATATGTTTCTATTAAAATTTATTTAAAAATTTACTTATGACATAAAAAATGCTTAAGGCGAGAATATTTATCTTATTCGTTTCATGTACTCATGTATACTAATATGAGTATCTATGCAAATTTTTTGTGGATTTGAAAATGTCATTTCTCTTTCTTATAAGATAAAATATTGAATTTTAAAGCTTTATTATAGTAACTTTAGTGACTATAAGTCTTTGTAATGTTAGTCATTTTTTTAATTTTTTTTTTCAATCCATTGTGGACACCTTTATCACATTTTGAATGAATCATTTTTAATCAAATTAATTTAAATTAAAATAGATAATAAAATTGATTAATGAATATTATATTTAGTTTAATTGAGTTTGACTTTGATAATTTTATAATCGATTAAGTTGATTTTGGTTATAATTTTTTTAATTTTTATCAATAATCAATTCAAATCGATTCGTAAACACTCTATTTAACTTACTTTAGATAAATAACTTACTAGCTACCACACAAAAATATATAATTTTATTTTAGATTTAAACATTTAAATTTTATTCCACAGCACATAAAATTAGCAATGCTAATAATATTTATAAGCGTTCATTTTAAATTTAATGAGATGATTTACTAATATCATATAAATTCATATATTATAAATATAATTTATTTTTAACTAAAATTTAAAATTATTTTGATCAATACCTATTTAAAATTTACAGTCTTAATAATATTTATAGGTACTCAATTAATAATCGGGGTTGAGATGATTTTCTACCATTTATCTATTTTTTTATTTTAAAATGTCAAAAAATATCTACAATATTAGTTTTTTTTTTTAAAAAAAGAAAATATAAAATCCTTAGCCTGCTGATGTGATACTCTTTTTTTAAAAATAATAAGATGGATCATTTATCTATCTTTTTTATTTTAGAATGTTAAAAAACATTTACTATATTTATTTTATAAAAAATAGGATCCTTAGCCTATGATGTGACGCTCTCTAAAATTAAGATGATCATTTATCTATTTTCTTATTTTAGAATATCAGTGAACATTTATAACATTAGTTTTAAATTGAAATGACCATTTATTTATTTTCTTACCCCGGTGATATGACGTTTTTTTAAATTAAGATTATCTTTCATTATTTATTTTCTTATTTTTAAAATGTTCAAAAGAAAAAAACAATTACGATATTAGTTAAAAAGGAAAGGGGATTCTTAGCCTAGTAATGTTACATTTTTTGAAATTAAAACGATCATTTATCTATTTTTCTATTTAAGAATGTTATAAGTATTTTAAAATATTAGTCAAAAAAAGAAAAGAGGATCCTCAGCCCAGTAATTAAGATGACCTATTATTTATTTTCTTATTTTAGAATATTAAAAAATGTTTATTATATATTTAATTTTATTTTTTTAAAAAAAAGGAACATTAGCCTGGTAATAAAATAAAGATAATTCTTAATTTGATAATGTGACGTTCTCTGAAATTTATAACAACCGCTTATCTATTTTCTTATTTAGGAATGTTAAAATATATTATTAAATATTAATTAAAAAGAAAAAGAGGATCCTTAACTTGATGATGTGGCGTTCTTTGGAATTATGATGACTATTTATCTATTTTCTTATTATAGAATATTGAAAAACATTTATAATATTTGATTTTTTTCCAATTAAGAAGGCCATTCATCTATTTTCTTATTTAGAATGTTGAAAAACATTAACAATATTAGTTAAAAAAAAGAAAAGAGGATCCTTATTATGTGGCACTATTCAAAATTAAGATGACTATTAATTTATTTTCTCATTTTAGAATGTTAAAAAATTTACAATATTAATTGAAAAAGAAAAGCTCAAAAATCACCACATTAATTTGTTGAAGAGTGCATGAATCATTTCATTATATTCAGATTCAATTCGAAATTTCATTCTACTGTACAATAAAATATTGAATAAACAATATTATTTGCGTTCAAATCTCCACAAACAATAACAAAAAATAAAAAATCTCAGGTATCTTATTAATTTCTTTAATAAACTTCATTCGTTATTATTTGTTGTGTCATCAAACTGAAATTCTATGTTTTTTCTGCCTTTTATTTTTTTCTTTCTTTTTGTCTTTAAACTAGAATCCTCATTTTATAATTTGTGGAAGCACTAGAGAAAACGAGCTCAAGTGTGAATCATAGTTAATGCAAATGATTCATATACTAAACTTTAAATATTTTTTTTAATTCTGATATATTAATTGTTATTGTGTTAATGAAAAATATTGAATAGTTATTCTCAACTCAATTTTTTTCTTGACCATATCAGTGAATCAAAAAGAAATATTGTAATAATTTTATTGGGAAAATCATTTTCATCCTTCATTTTTGTTTTTAGAATCAAACTCCCTCCTCAATTTTGAATAATAATTAACTTCCTCCTTTATTTTACGTATTGTCCATCTTACCCTTTTCATATTACATATATATAATATCTCTTTATCTCGCTCATATATATATACATATATATATATATATAAAAGTTAGGTATTTATTACTTTTTCCTTAAGTTCATTAATATTGTAAGTAGAATAATATATTTGTGAATTTTCACATAATTAGTATTATTTGTAGATTATTATTTCAATATAATATTATATATATATATAATATTATATTGAAATAATAATCTACAAATAATACTAATTATGTGAAAATTCACAAATATATTATTCTACTTACAATATTAATGAACTTAAGGAAAAAGTAATAAATACCTAAATTATATATATATATAATATTATATTGAAATAATAATCTACAAATAATACTAATTATGTGAAAATTCACAAATATATTATTCTACTTACAATATTAATGAACTTAAGGAAAAAGTAATAAATACCTAAATTATATATATATATAATATTATATTGAAATAATAATCTACAAATAATACTAATTATGTGAAAATTCACAAATATATTATTCTACTTACAATATTAATGAACTTAAGGAAAAAGTAATAAATACCTAAATTATATATATATATAATATTATATTGAAATAATAATCTACAAATAATACTAATTATGTGAAAATTCACAAATATATTATTCTACTTACAATATTAATGAACTTAAGGAAAAAGTAATAAATACCTAAATTATATATATATATAATATTATATTGAAATAATAATCTACAAATAATACTAATTATGTGAAAATTCACAAATATATTATTCTACTTACAATATTAATGAACTTAAGGAAAAAGTAATAAATACCTAAATTATATATATATATAATATTATATTGAAATAATAATCTACAAATAATACTAATTATGTGAAAATTCACAAATATATTATTCTACTTACAATATTAATGAACTTAAGGAAAAAGTAATAAATACCTAAATTATATATATATATAATATTATATTGAAATAATAATCTACAAATAATACTAATTATGTGAAAATTCACAAATATATTATTCTACTTACAATATTAATGAACTTAAGGAAAAAGTAATAAATACCTAAATTATATATATATATAATATTATATTGAAATAATAATCTACAAATAATACTAATTATGTGAAAATTCACAAATATATTATTCTACTTACAATATTAATGAACTTAAGGAAAAAGTAATAAATACCTAAATTATATATATATATAATATTATATTGAAATAATAATCTACAAATAATACTAATTATGTGAAAATTCACAAATATATTATTCTACTTACAATATTAATGAACTTAAGGAAAAAGTAATAAATACCTAAATTATATATATATATAATATTATATTGAAATAATAATCTACAAATAATACTAATTATGTGAAAATTCACAAATATATTATTCTACTTACAATATTAATGAACTTAAGGAAAAAGTAATAAATACCTAAATTATATATATATATAATATTATATTGAAATAATAATCTACAAATAATACTAATTATGTGAAAATTCACAAATATATTATTCTACTTACAATATTAATGAACTTAAGGAAAAAGTAATAAATACCTAAATTATATATATATATAATATTATATTGAAATAATAATCTACAAATAATACTAATTATGTGAAAATTCACAAATATATTATTCTACTTACAATATTAATGAACTTAAGGAAAAAGTAATAAATACCTAAATTATATATATATATAATATTATATTGAAATAATAATCTACAAATAATACTAATTATGTGAAAATTCACAAATATATTATTCTACTTACAATATTAATGAACTTAAGGAAAAAGTAATAAATACCTAAATTATATATATATATAATATTATATTGAAATAATAATCTACAAATAATACTAATTATGTGAAAATTCACAAATATATTATTCTACTTACAATATTAATGAACTTAAGGAAAAAGTAATAAATACCTAAATTATATATATATATAAAAGTTAGGTATTTATTACTTTTTCCTTAAGTTCATTAATATTGTAAGTAGAATAATATATTTGTGAATTTTCACATAATTAGTATTATTTGTAGATTATTATTTCAATATAATATTATATATATATATAATTTAGGTATTTATTACTTTTTCCTTAAGTTCATTAATATTGTAAGTAGAATAATATATTTGTGAATTTTCACAAAATTGATATTATTTGTATGATTATTATTTCAATATAATATGCATTAAAGGTGTGTATATGTATGTATGCATATTCCTTTATTCTAATTCCACTCTCTTACTACTTCATTTTTAATATGACATCTCTTAAAATAATAATTAGAGGTGTATTTACTAAATAAATATTATTAATACTATTTTGAAGCTTTAAATTTGATTACTATTATTACTTTATGCAGTTATTTAATACTAAAGATAGAAATAAGAGAATATCAAAAAATTATTTTAATTTTATAATTGGACAAGTAATTAAAATAACTATTCATGAAATGAGAGTCAAGTCATATAAATAGTAGAGATATTTTCTATTGCCTATATAAATAAATTAGTTTTGATTGAAAATGATAAAGTCTTACATAAATTATAATTTAAAATAACTTAAGATCGAACTAACTACAATCTTTAAGAATTTGACCTTAATTAAATTATTTTTTCGGTATCTCCCACATCGAATGTACAGACATGGATATCAATATATGCTATTTTCAATTGTATATATAAATATTGGCCTTTCAATTATTATAAATAAAACTAATTTCATCGTTATAAGATATCCTTAGCCTATACATTTAATCAATATTTCTCTTTTTTAGTTCAAAAAAATAATGATTATGCTTTTACAAAAGAATTGTTACGTGAATTAAAATAAACAAAAAAATATAAAAATTCTAATGAAGTAAAAAAGAAGTCGATAATAAAAGGCTGTAATATACATTTTAACATTTTAATTAGGAAGAAGGGAGAAATTTCATAATTGTCAAATATTATTCCAATTCGCATGTAATTCAATTAATATGTAATAATTATTAATTAATTGCTTTGGGAAATTTTTTTTAACAAATTATGAATTTTAATAAATGCATATACCAAATTAAATTGATGGCAAGTAAATCTTATAAATATTTGACAAGAGGGTCAACAAATCATCAATGACTAGATTACAAGTAAGAGCTATAAATAGAAGTCTTCCATTATTAATTTTTCTCACTTCATCACTCATAAACAGTACTAATCTTGCTTCTTTCAATTAAGCACATATGGCTTCATCATCAGAATCTGACAATGCTTCAACCGAGAAAAGGTTTTCAAAGGATAAAAAGAACGTAAGTTTCTTTAATTTGGCTATCTATCTATATAGAAATTGCTAAGTTGCTTGAATTTTTTTATTTTGTTGTATCCGTATCGATATAACGTGGGTATAGGTGTGGGATCTGTACCCATTCTGATCAACCAATTTTTAATACGTCGATCAAATTTGAGGGAGAAATTTTCTACAGATATAACAATGTATGTGATTAAAATAAAACCTAAGGTGAAATTAAAAAAATAGAATATGTTGTATATATAAATTTCCATTTTTGTTCTCTTTCATTTTATCTCCTTCCAAAATTCTCTTCTTGATCATTATTTTCTCCTAGATATTTTCACATAATATTTCATAAAATAAATTTATAACTCTTTGTACATGTATCCACACACAGATAGATCTGTATCCCCAAATCTTAAAAAAAAATTAGATCATAGAGGATTCAATTTCTAGATCCGCACTTATATCGAATATTCAAACCCGAGTCCAAGTAACTTAAGTAGAAAGTTAACTTTGCTTTAATTTTGTATTTTCAATTAATTCAAATATGTGCAAATCAATTATTTGTATTTCCTCGTATGATGATATGATTGTTTTTATTTCTTTGGACAGATGAAGAACAAGAGAGGCACTGAGAATGATTTTGTTCCTCCTATTTTTTCAAGTGATGTCATTCCTCATCCTGCAAGTGAAACCGGTATTACAGGTAGGATTGAAATCAAAATTAATATGACTCCATTTTTATTTTTTTAAAAATTTATTTGGTTTAAAAATATTATTTATAACTGGAGTCTTTAAAATTTATGCAGGATTTGGCACCATAAAATTGACTGACTCAATGCGCTTAGTTGTGAATCTACCCATACATGGATCTCAACTACACCCCCCTCACAAGGATGTATCTACCGATGATCAAGCACACAAGGAGGTTTTGAAGGAAGGAAAAGAGGTTGTTGCAAAACAACAAAAGGAAGCCCAAGTAGAAGATAAGATCCTATTCATGGCTAAGCGATTGCGTTATGTGTTTGGTGATGGATCACGCACATACACTCCGCGTAAACGATTGTGTGATGTGTTTGGTGATGGATCACGCAGCAGATCAGCAGTTGGAGAACCCATTCTAATTAAGAGACCAACTAAAATAGACAACGTCGCGTACAACGAAAAAAATCGAGCCCCTACAACACATGACATTCATCCACATTGTCAAATCTTGACTGGGAATGAGATGCAGCCCAATTCAAATTCATTAGGCTCTAGTAAGAAAAAATACATATATATACATATATTTTTTCAAAATCTTAACTTTTTTATTTATTAAGTTCAATATACTTATATATAACAATGTCTTTTTAAATGTTAATACAGGATCTCCTGGAATACGATTGACCGTTGATCTTCCAATAGGTGGGCCTCAATTACATCCTTCTCTAGTGTCTAACAAGGACGTATCTACTAATGATGAAGCGCGAAAGGGTGAACGAGAGAAGATTTTGAAGGAAAAGGCAAAAAAGGAGGCAACACAAGAAAAAGAAGTTGCTCTTGCAACTGTTGCCACTGCAAAACAACAAAAGATAGCAAAAATAAAAGATGGATCCCCTGGAATACAATTAACCGTTGATTTGCCCATAGGTAGAGCTCAATTACAACCTCCTCTAGTGTCTAACAAGGAAACATCTACTGATGATCAAGCGCAAAAGCAAAATCGAGAGAAGATTTTGGAGAAAAAAGCAAAAAAAGAGGCAGAACAAAAAAAGGATGCAGCACAAGAAAAAGAGGTTGCTCTTGCAGCTATTGCTATTGCAAAACAACAAAAGAAAGCAGAAATAAAAGAGACAATCCGGAGTTCCCCTGGAATACGATTGACTGTTGATCTGCCTATAGGTCGAGCTAAATTACAACCTCCTTTAGAGTCTAACAAGGAAATATCTACTAATGATCAAGCGCAAAAGGAAAAACGAAAGAAGATTTTGGAGGAAAAAGCAAAACATGAGGCAACACAAAAAAAGGATGCAGCAAAAGAAAAAGAGGTTGCTCCTGAAGATGTTGCTATTGCAAAACAACAAAAGAAAACAGAAATAAAAGAGAACATTCAGGGATCTCCTGGAATACGATTGACCGTTAATCTGCCCATAGGTGGAGCTCAATTACAACCCTCTCTAGTGTCTAACAAGGAAATGTCTGCTAATGATCAAGCTCAAAAGGGTGAACGAAAGAAGATTTTGGAGGAAAAAACAAAGAAGGAGGCAGATCTTGCAGCTGTGGCTATTGCGAAGCAACAAACGAAAACAGAAATAGAAGAGAACATCCGAATTATGGCTAAGCGTTTACGTTATGTGTTTGGTGATGGATCACGCACATACACTCCACGTAAGCGATTATGTGATGTGTTTGGTGAGGGATCACGCACATCAGGGCCAACTAAAACGGTTAACACTACTTACATCGAGAAAGATCAGGCACCTACACGAAAAGATACTATTCCACCTCAACTCTTATATGGGAATAGGATGCACTCCGATCAAAATTCATATTATTCTAGTAAGAAAGATTCGAAATCATAACTTACTTTATTTATTGAATTTAAAATGCTTATTTATAACCAAAATTTTTTTTAAAATATAAATACAGAGATTCCCCCAATAAAGTTGACCGTTGATCTTCCTATATCTTCTCCTATGAATACAACAACACAAGGAAGAGCTATTGTTGCTGTTCCTATGACGCTAGAGGAGGGTGTTGGAGACAACATTGCAGAAGAACAACAAACAAAAGCAGGAAGAGCTATACGCGATGATGTGGTTCCTGTAGTGAAGTATCGTCGTCCGGATCTCAACTTTCATCCACCAGAAGAAGAAGATGAAGATTGTTACTCTTAATCAAAAGTTGCACAATTTAATTTATGTATTGACGATGTTTAATTATCGACCAATCACTGCATTTTCAAATTTTTTGTTATATTTTGTTTTATAAATATTTTTTTGTGTGTGATGATAGAGTTAATTATCTTTTGTTTGTCTAAAGTTATTGATCTATGAATTTCTTTTATCTTAAAAATAATGAAATACTTTGTCGTTTTAAAATCTTAAATTCAAATGACGTAGCATAGTGTACATTCTTAAAAGCAACATGCTTTTAAAATATTACTGTAGCAATATAGAAGCTTCCACTAACAAACAACCGATAATAGAAGCTTTTACATTGTCCTTCCAGAAACTTCGAGGATGACATGTTTCTACTTCCTAAATACGAGAATGTTACGCTGTCACGCAGTTTTATATGCACGAATGGCATAAAGGGTGGCTCACCACGTGTGCGTGCAACTACTGATTCAGCACCTTACACAGCCTTCAGCCAACCAAAACAAAATTAATTTAAAATCCAACCAGTTCAAAAGTTCTTATTTTTAATGATGAAAATAGTTTTAAAATAATTAAAATGATAATCATAAAAGATAAAATATTTTATTTATGTCTAGAATAATTTTTTAAAGAAAGATACCCAACAATCCTATAAATATGTACTATGCAAGAGGAAACAGTAATAAAAATTAGAAAAGAAATATAAAGTCCAAATTTTGGATGCTAAGCTACCTCCTATATATATATATAGTAAAATTTATAAAGTTCTTTGTAGAACCTATGAAGATATTTTTAAAATAACGTACGAAGATGCTTTGCTGTCGAGAGGAAAAACTGTTTGACTAAATCACATAGGCAAATAGGCACATCAAGTAATTATTAGAGTTGTTAATTACCTATAAGTCAACCCTGTGTTCCAGCTCACCCCAGCCACATCTCCAAAAGTCAACATAGAATCTATGCACGTCAATCATTAACAACTCCGTACAACAACTTTCAGGTGAATTTCTTATTTAATAAGGATGAGTATTTTGTGTGAAGTTGGAAGATGATGGAGTTGTCACACAGGATATGTTCTTCTCATCCTTTAATTGGGTTTATGTATGTTTTTTTGGGGTTGTTTCTCCTTTACTTCAATTTCTTTTGTAAGGACTAAGGAGTGGTAGGGAATATCTTCTAGTACTCAAAGTGTTGAGGTTGTAATCATATTATATAGTAGTAAGTTTTTTTATATGCACTCTTTTCTTAATAGAAAAAAAAATAAAAAAGAGTGTCTTCTTTTTATTATTATATCAACAAGTTATTTAATTTAACATTTTAAAGATCCATAAGTTTTAAAATCTGAACTGAATACATTTTTAATTTAAGATTATAATAAAAATTATTTTTTAAAAGAGAGAGTAGAGGTGGGCTTTCTGTATTCATTTTTAATTTAAGATTATAATAAAAATTATTTTTTAAAAGAGAGATTAGAGGTGGGCTTTCTGTATTCATTTTTAATTTAAGATTATAATAAAAATTATTTTTAAAAAAAAGAGAGTAGAGGTGGGCTTGTGTATTGGATTCAATATTTTCAAATTTTGAATTTGGTGATTCATTTATTGGTAGGTAAAAGTTGATATCAAATAGTACAATTTATAAATTTCAGTTTGATAATTCAGTGATCGATAAATTTAATTTCGGCAGAATATTTGGTAATATCGTATTAGAGTTGTACCCAATCGTAGTACAAAGTTAATATTATTGCTCCAATTATTTTTATTTGTCTATGTAAAAATTCGATATAATAGAAGATCAACAAGTAAGAAGATTGTTAAGAAGAAAATATTGATACAACTAAACATATGCATTTGGGACGTTGCTTATGTTTAGTCATTTAACTTTCTCTTTTGGACTTATTCTAATGAGTAATAGATCTATTGATATATGATTTTCATTAAGTAAATAAATAATCAAATGATATTAATGTCTCAAAATCAAATATAAAATTCGAATATTGTTATTCTTTTACTTTTGAATGTCATATTAAATTGTAAATTGATTACCGAATATCAAATTAAAAAAAAATTCAAATTTGATTCAATAATTCAATTTTTGATATTTTACGCACGCACTCATATACAAACAAGAAAAAGAATCGAACAACGCATTTAAGGCGGCCTGAATTCTTTTCTTTTAGAAAAAAATATAAAAGCTATTACTTATAAAATTTTGCTATACCAACAATAATAGTAAAAGATTTCTAAATATTTTCTTTAATTGATTGAACACGTGAAAAATTTGAAACATAAGTTGACTATGCGTAAAAACGTAAAAGAACTTTTCTAGTGAATTGACAACTTTGCATAGGAAGGTCTCAATTTTTTAATGAAGTGTCCCAGTGGAACTTACGAATTAAGACATTTAGCATTGACGCCTATATGGCCATTTGAAAACTATTACTACATCATATTGTGAAATTTGAAAGAAAAAAAAAGCACTTTTTGACTTTGGAAATTGGTTGTCATTTAGTCAAATAGTCAACTTAAGAAGAATACTATTGAAGTTGGAATGAATTTGATAGTGATGGTTCAATGCAAATAATTTATATTTATAAATATCTTCAAGAAATAGTAGGATATAGATAAAATAAATGCATACAAAAATTTAAATAGACGGATTCAAACGAAGAATTGTTATCAAAGTGTTACATCATAAAATCGTATTAATCAAAATTAAATGAAATTTATTGAATGATAATAATACAATCTCATTATATATATATATATGAGCGAAATGTTTGATCATTTAAGTCCAACATTAACATTATATCCTATATATGTCACCGTTTCAGATACATGAATGACATGGATATTTAAGATCACATATAAGGTAATTTCTTTATTTTGAAATAAATAATATTTTTAATTTAGACCTTCTAAAAAAAGAAAAAAATGATGCAACTTCATGTCTTAAAATAAACGTTAATTTAAAAGGAAAAGAAGTAGAGTAATAGCTGTAATACTTCTGGATGATGTATAACACTAATTTATTTGAAATAAAATAAAAAATATCAGTTATATATTTAAATAAAAAAGTATTTAATACTTATGACATATTTTGTATTTGATATTTTAATCTTAACTCCAGACAAAAGTTCACCACTATTGTGGCCTGTGGGCAAAGGAAGTTTTTATATTTAATGATAATTTTGTGTAGAGGCTTCCATCTGTCGTTGTTTCTGGAACCTTCGATAATTACATGTCGTAATTCTACGAATACGAGAATGTTGTGTTGTCAAGTGCATATTTGACATGTTATTTCTAAAGAAAGACCACGTTAATTCAGCTGATGTCAAACCTCAACGTGACACTTCCTTTGGCTCAGCAGATTGGTCACACAAGTGGCATAAAGATGGCTAACCGCTCGCACACCCAACCAAAATAAAATACACAATACATGTTACTGTTATATATAAATATATATATTTCTATGCATAGAAGTTATAATTATTCGTGCACAGACCTCTTTAAGGTATGTAAAACCTTTTTATACTGAAAATTAATATTAATTTTTACTTGTCCAATATTTACTTGATATACTCGTAAGGATTGATTATTCTATACTAATAAATATAAGAAAAAATAATGTGTATATTATCATTATGTACTAGTAGAATTTTATTTGATATTACTTTTTCTCAGTATTCAACACATTTCTTAAGGAATAAAATATGTTATATCAAATGTAATATATATTATAAAGTGTAGTAAGTAGGATGACTATTTTACTATATATTACATTTGATATAACATATTTTATTCCTTGAGAAATGTGTTTGAAAACTGAATATAATTAATAAATAATAATAAATTAATAAATTATATGTTAATTTCTAAATCAACCAAAAGGGCTAATAATTACTATTTTTAATATAATTAACAAATAAAAATAAGTTGCATAAGATTTAACTCCTTGCAAATACTTTATTATATTAAATAAAAAATAATTTTGAATTATGCAAGTTATTTAGTAGTCTCTCCGTCAAGAATTGTTTGTCATGTTGAGTCAATTTGACTAATTTTTAAAGGTAAATTAGATCGCAACTGATATTTTAAACAAAAAAATAGATATTCTAAAACTACATGAAAAAAGTACTATAAATTATAATTTTGTACATATTAATATGATGAAAAAAATATATCTCAAAATGTTAATCAAAATTTTATAATTTAACTCTAAAAATAGAAACCATAACAAACAATTCCGGAAGAACGTTGTAATTTTAAAAGTAGAATGTTCCTTAGATACCTCCGAATGAAGGAAGCTCCTATATATGGAAGGTTCCAAGAGTTTTCTAGAAGCTGCGAATACTACATTTCTTTTATTAGAAATGGTTTGCTGTTAAATGTAAAGTGGCTTTTGTCACATCTTCCAAAAATAGGCACGTCATTAAGGAGCTCAAAGTAATGATAGTAGAGTGTACTACTTATACGTGGCCTACATCAAAGTCAACCTCGTGTCTGACTAGTGTTCCACCTCACCCCAAAAATACATACAATATTATTATACTACTCCTATAAATACGCCCACACTCCTCTTTTGATTATTATTTTCATTTACAACAACAAACAAACGAGTAATTTCATTTTTTCAATTATAGAACTAGAAAGAGAAACAATGGATAATTTATGTAGTTTTACTCACAAACTGACTCATCAACAAGAATCTCACTACATGGTGTCAGCTCTCAAACATGTTTTCTCTGGAGCCGCCGTTGATGGTCGAGCCGACGGAGAAGCTGCTCAGCTTTTATGGGAAGTTGAAAATGCAGCCACGTCAGATAATCCAATGCCACGTAGGAGTATCAATGTTCACCCAGTACACGTGGAGTTGGAGAGCGGGAAGAAGAAGCAGAGGAGGAGGAGGAATACGAAGAAGGAATTTAGGGGAGTGAGACAAAGACCATGGGGAAAATGGGCCGCGGAGATACGTGACCCGCATAAAGCCCAACGACTTTGGCTTGGTACGTTTGTTACTGCTGAAGATGCTGCTAGAGCTTACGACAAAAAAGCCGTAGAATTTAGAGGGAATAAGGCGAAAACCAACTTTCCTATTTCAGAATATATTGATGATCACGACAACAGTTCCCCAATGATGATAGTGGAAGAACATGAAAATGACCAAAATGTGATGAATGGTGATGATGATAATGGGGATGACTTTTGGGCCACATTGGAAGATGATAGGCTTGTCAAATTTATCACGCAGGATATGTCCCACTGATCCTTAATAATTTCTACTATTATTATGTTCTTTGTCTTATCTGAAAAATATCTTCTTCTTGTTTTGCAGGTCGTTTGTGTTGTTTATTTCTTTTTATTTGATTACTCTTAGGTGGCTAGTACGGAGTGGTAGCAAATATCTTCTTGTTTTAAGTATTGTACTCGAGTATTAATGTTGCAATCATTTATTTATTTTCGTCCTAAAAAAATATAAAATGAGTGAAGTTAGTTCCCTCGAAAAGTCACCCAACTTATCAAACATTTTAGAATTTGACTACTAAATTTACTTTAATTGATAAAATATTTCAACTATTATTATGTTTTTCAGAAATTATAAACAAAAAATCGAATTTTTAACCAAACTAAGCCATTATATAAAACAATTTACCAAAGTAATACATTTTTCTAAAATTTTACAAAACTAGTATAAACGTATTTCACGGTAACGTTTTAGGGTATATTTTTTTTAAAAAAAACTAACAGCATTAGGTTGATATACGTTACTGTAAGTAACGTTTTACTCCTAAAGCGTTATTTTCAGTAACGTTTTATTCCTAAAACGTTACTCATAGTAACGTTTTAGGAGTAAAACGTTACTGTGAGTAACGTATATCAATCTGACGCCATCAACTTTTAAAAAATAAAATATATCCTAAAACGTTACTGTGGAATACGTTTATACTAGTTTTGTAAAATTTTAGAAAAACATATTATTTTGGTGAATGGCTTTATATAATGGCTTAATTTGGTTAAAACCTCCAAAAAATCTACTAAACTGTCATTTTCTTCATGCCACATTAAAGTCTATTTTTCTTAATAATAAATCTATTTTTAATTGATATCTATTAATTAACAAAATTCTTATTTATCGAACCTGATGAAGTTTTGTTGGTAGACAAAGTGTAGTGGAGAAGATGTTGTCCTCATCTACACATGATGGGTTTAATCTTACATGATGAACCGAACTTTCACGTACGAGTATAGAAGTGCAAGTCGTATATATACTGAGAGCTAAAGGCTGAACTCATTACTCAAGCAAATAAGCAAGAGTATATATGAAAAGAAATTCTGACTTGTTGTGCAGATGTTGTCTAATACGAAGATGAACCACATTGAAGAACTTGTTTCATACTTGATGGTTTTTGAATCTAGAATTCTTGTATTAGGTGATGATCGAGTTGTACTATAGTTAGTTCCTTGTAATCTAAATACTATTGAGGCTCACTTATTTTAGTCAATTTGGGGGTAAATCCTACATAGGTGTAGGTCGTGGTTTTTTTCACCCTTGTGTGCAGGGTGTTTTTCCACGTAAAAGTGATTTTTTTTTACTTTACTGCACTTCACAAAGTAATGTAAGGCAAAAGCAAGTATAACCCGATCCATACCTTATCTCCAAACCTGACTATGTAGATCCAATGATAAATGTCGATAAAAAAAGGTATATCTGGACCTTCTTAAGATAATAAAATTGTTATCAAAAAACTATTTCTCCAACCCAATTTGCTAAATGTGCTAGTTCAAATAGCAAAAACCTGCGTTAAAGTTTGCGATCGTGTTATGGTAGAAGAAATAATGAGTGTTTGGTTGCAACTCAATCCATTTATTATTTATCAGTCCAATTGGTTGTGTTTCAGTAGACGTGTTATTTATAAATTTTGTTTAAAACAAAATAAAATGTAATGTACGTAACCAAACTAGCTTATGTGTATTTCAAATTTCAGTCGGAGTTAGCTCAAGTACAACTCAACTATTTCACTTACTTATTTTGGTAATTGTAAGGACGCTTAGGGCTTAATTTAACGAAGCATGTCAAAACTTGCACGTGACATTGTTTGAGTTGGCACAAATTTTAAAAGAGGGAGACTAGTGATATTTGTGACATAAAAAATACTCAACTATTTGTATGATTATAAATCATTTTATTAAGAATACAAAGAAATTTTCTTTAAGTTGAGTGTTCTGTCATTACAAAAACACATGATTCTTTTTGGTACAATTGAGACATCACCAAACCCAGAAACCTGACATGCGCAATCTCAGATTGCATTACTTGCAGGCCTTCAAATGTGATATAACTAGATAACCATTGGCGTGCCCTTAAATGCAGAAATATCATTTCTTATTGAACAAAACAGAGTAGTAAGAGAACAACTTTACGACTAAAAACTCAAAAGAAACTGCAGCAACAAAACAGTACTATGAGAACTCCAACCACTTAGTTATCATTATACAGTGCCAATGACCGAGTAAAGTTCCAAACATTCCAGTTTCCAGGCAAAACAAGAGCATTCTACTAATTTTAACAAATAGCTTGTTCAAAGAATGGAAGCCAAAGCAATAAGCAGATGACGAAAATTTTGCAGATAACAGCCGGGCACAGTTTAATTTCAAATCTCAGCAGCCAAACCACTAGTAAATCCATATTCCGGACAAAATTGAGAGGATCACTATAATCACCAACCAATTATCTAAAGTCCAAATTAAGTTATTTTCAGAGGCCATAAATGCAAGAAGGCACCAGAGCTAGCTTGATTGTCCCACTGACATATACTCACTCAATAACAGATCCTTACCTATCAAGATCACTAAACAACCATGTGGTTTTCTCATCCCGTGGTTTTTGTCCCTCCAAGGGTTTGCTTAGCCACGTATATTTGTTTCACCTTAGTAGATGGAACCGCACCCAAGGACTGATTTCTGCCATGGAAACCCATTCTGCGATGGGACCAATCATTTCCAGACATATTTCTCTGAGACATTCCACCACCCCTGTGATAGTTGTAGCCTGCAGAGGTATTCTTCTGCTGGGTCTGCGTTCTGAAACCACTGACACTTTGATCTTTACCACTGTTGCTGACACCATTTCTGAGAGCATCAATTTTGCCTGTTTCTGCATTAGCACATCCAGAGGAGCTTTGACTGGCCAAACTCTGAACAGAACCACCAGTAACCCCTGGCTTGGAGGAATCTCCAAGACCAATTTCAACAGGAAACTGAGCTGCATTGGCAACTGTCGCAATATTAAAACTGGGGGTACCATCAGAGTCTTCTGGAGGATGAGATTCCAAGAACCTATTGGTACTCAATGACTTATCAACAGAATGACCGTGCCCAAATTTAGGAGGCAATGCACCTTCAGCTTGCTGCTGCAAGGGGTGAGAAATGGGAACAGAATGAAGAGGCGATGCAGGGACATGAGACCAGCGAGCTTGGACTGGCAGTTCAGGTGAAGACTGAGTTGAAACAAAAAGCGAAGTAAAATGTTATATGAGAGAACTGCTTGCACTAATAGATCATATAACAAAAATCTAAGGCATAACAGAGTTCATATTCTTAGAAGTTAATCAATAGGTCTTCACAAGATGAAAGAAATGAACACAATTATGATTATTTTAAAATTTAAAAGAAGTGAGCAACTAAAATTGACAAGTAACTCCACTATGATGGGGTGAAAGATTCTACAAGCCCTCTTTTTTTGTTATCATCAATTGATGGTATGGCATTCCTTACCTGGAAAGGAGAAACATCAAACATGGCCAGAGGAGAAGCAGCTATGGGCATAATTGATGAAGCAGGGCCAAGGTGCTGCACGGTAGAAGGCATATTCGTTAAATTTCGCTGAGAACCAGCAATATTTACGTTATTCATATCCGCCTCGTTGATACCCATTGCGGAGGATGAGGGTGTGTGCTTCCAATCAGGCTGCTTTCCAGAAGGTAAATAAGTAGTACCCATAAAGCTTAATCCAACCTGGCCATACTGTCCAACTGGAGCAAAATGATTATAGACCACCATGTGCGGAGGACCTTGAACTCCCGGGATACCTCCAGGTGGGCTTATGAAAGGGCCAGTGAAACCTGCTGGATGTCCGTAGAATGAGTCTAACGTAGAATGGCATTGTTGCCATGCACCAAGTGGACCTGAGCTAGACACAGTAGCTTTCTGCGACTGTGATTGGGAGCCACCCGATTCCTTATGTGGACCAAAGGCAAAAATAGGACCACCCAACACGGGATTCATCTCATAGAAAGGAAAATGAGATGGCGGGCCACCAGGAAAATGAGATAGGATTTGGCTAGAAGAATTCTGGGGACTTGGTAGGGACTGCCACAATGATATCGGAGGAGTTTCAACATTGAGATCAGCAGGAAGAGATACACTAAGAGACTCTTCTGCCCTTGATTGGCTGCTCAATTGCTGATCACCTGTCATAACACAAACTGATTAATACAGGCAACTGACAGAACCATCAGATGATAAACAAAGCAATATTTGGGCATAACAAATTCTGTACCTTCAAAAGTTTTAGCTTCTGAAATAGCAGAGCCAAGTCCATTCCCAACAATTTCATCACTGCTGATAGCTGCTACAGCAACAGCAGAAGCAGCTGCTTCTGCTTCAGCCTCAGAATCTTGTACATTTAGACATGGATCATTGGCACATTTATCTTTCTCAAAGAAAAGGGTACAATCACTTTCATCTGGAGAAATATTACGGGAAATTTGTACTTCAGATCGATTAGACCCTGGAGCTCCAATCCCATGTGAAACAACACGACTACTAGTATGAAGGACCGTTGGGGATGTAACAGCACCTGGTAAGAGGGGGCATTATATTATACATATAAAACAATCATAACTTGAGATACATATATATGAGATGACTAGTCAAGTTACCAAATTGAATTTTTTCGCCAGCAAGCAGCGAGTTAATTGGACTTGCAGCAATAGAAAAAGCTTTGTCCTTCGTTAAGATGGATGATGATGGTAAAATGGGCTCAGTGACTGCACTACTGTGAGCTCCCCCAGAAGCTGCATGTGCTTCAAACCTAGCAGGGCTCATAGCCTCTTCAAGTTGGCTCTGTGACAAGGCCATAACCTATGCCAAAGTGAGTCAGAAAATTTCTTGGAGCCAACAATTACAGGAACAATGAACCATAACGCATAGAGATCTCATAGTCAACAATCTAATAAACAAAAGACCAACGAACAATAGCACCACCAATGACTAAGGGTTAGATTGTGAATATCTAGTATCATTTATGAAAACAAGGATAACATAATCCAGTCACAACATAAAACATTACCTAGCTGATGTTCAAGAAAGAAATTGTGTTGGAATTTTGGCTCAGATATGAAGTATCTTTTAATACTATATTGATAACTTGGAAAAGATAAGTCACTCTAATTTTGGGTTTGCAAGAGGAAAAATTAATAATCAATAAAGTGATAGCAGAGGGAAAAACAAGGAAGCAAATTATCACAGTGGAAACTTTTGGGAGTAGAGGTGCCCAATGAGACTACGTTTTCTACAATCAAGTTTGCAATTGCATCAAACTTTTTGTAGCCTATTCAATCAGAATACAATTTAATAACAGAAATGAAAGTGATCTAACTTGAAGCGGTCTTACATGGCTGCATAAAACATCACACAATTATGGAGTGGTACAACACCTGACAAAAGAAATACCTGTTGATTGATCTGTCCACTACCCCAAGAGTTTAGAGGTGATGATGTAACATTCTCTGTATTTTTCTTGCTCTCAAACACCAACCCTGGCTCAAGGTCATCTCCACCAGCAGAAACACCAACACCTGGGGTGGTTTGGTGCAACCTGTAGAAGTAAACAAACAACATCCGCATAAGCATTTCAGGAGGTCAAGAGGTTCTTTGGCCATATTTTGCTTCTAGAGAAACATACTTGGCTGTATGAAATTGTTTATCAGCCTGAGATCCGTTGCTCCCAGCAGGTGTTCCAATTGGAGCCAGTGGCTGCGACACCACAGCAGTAAATCCAGTGGACACATCCTTATAAGCAGATCCTTGCACCTCTGAAGCAATAATATCTGAATAGTTACTCTTATTTGATATTTCTCCACCCACAGATGCCGAGATTTTATTTGGGCTAGTTAAAATTGCAGTACTCTGTCTGGTTGTCCTAGGTTTGCGTGGAGGCTGAGAACATGATTTAAAAAAGTTAACAAATAACATCGCATAAATACCTTAGAAACATGGGCAAGTCGTGATACCTTAGAAGCACGGGATTTCGCCTTGATTTCTTTTTCTCTTTGTTCTCGCCGATCATTCAGCATTTGCCTCTTAGACCTGACTTCAATAAAGTCATCTTCATCACTGGGTGCTTCTATGCCAGGCTGTTTAAAAACACGTACAACACCACTTTGCAATGGAGCATCAACATCCTCAACAGATATGTTCCTTTTTAGATATCCCTCACCGGTGTGCGAAATATTCTGATTTTTGTGCAGTGATGCCCTTCCGTCATCCTTGCTTGGCTTGGTACTAGAGTCAACCTCCTGAGAATCAACATTTGCTGACTTAGAATCTAACTCCACATTTTGCTTCAGTAGCTTACTAGAAAAGGAGCTTCTCTTTGATCCACTTCTTGCCAGAACCGCTATGGCAGCTCTTCCACCCTGATTTAACTTATCACCATGACAAGAGTCATTAGAAAAACTAGTGCTGGATGATTGCCTACTATCTGAATTTTCACGGATTCGAAATTCAGTTCGCTGAACTGTCCGACGAGGTCGTCTTTGAAATCTACTAGACTCAGAATAAGAACCATCAGAAGTTGGGAAAGATGACCTGGAATTAGAACTTTTTACAGCATACGTGAATCTCTTCCCCTTGTTGCTGTATGCTTGGCCTTGAACCCTGCCCCCAGCAGAATTTCTCTCATTGGAAACTGACTGAATTGATCCCAGCACAGAGGACGTGTTGCCATCAGATCCCTTCTCCTTAGATGGCTGCACTTGCCTATCTGCATTATTCAAGCCCTTAGCTTCAACTTGGATATCTAACTCCGAGATAAGTTTTCTACCACTAGCATCAGCAATCCCAGCAATGATGGCCGTAAGAGCTTTGCTTTCTGCAGTTCCTTGTACTGGCTTACTGTCATGAGGTCTCACTAGAAAATCATGTCCCTGATTTGCTGAAAGAGATTGAACATTGACTTTCACCAGAGTAGAAGTATCTTGAGAAAGTTGGGGAGGCATAGAACATCCCGAGTTTTGATTGGTATTGTAATGAGCCTGCACATTGGGCTGACCAAAAGACATCGACTGAGCAGTGATTGGCAGAATCCCTTGTGAGACAGTAGATGAATACCTGAGCTGACCAAATTGGAAGATAGGAGGCTGTGATGGATGTATATGAGTAAGGGATGGACCAACTGGTGGGTGAAGATGAAGAGGCATTTGAATGGAACCAATTTGGATGGCTGGTACTGGTGAAGGTATCAAAGAAGGACCAGAAAACAGGCCAAACTGAAGCTTAACAGGTAAATCAGGTTGACTAGAAGAAGCTAAACTTGACACACTAGTCTGACCAACAGAAGATGGGGTGCCAACAGATGAGAAAGTTTGCTGAGCACATAGGCTAGGGCCACAATAAGCATCAATACCATCCAATAGGTGTGACGCTGCTGAAGTGTGAGGTTCAGTTCTCTGTCTAAATTCAGATTCTTGCATAGTTTTTTCAGCTTCCTGTACCCTGTTAGAAGAGCTATCCAAACTTGCCCCAGGGGCCCCCCCTTGACCAGGATGAAGGCATTTTTCATTAACTTGAACCCCATTTATAGATCCACCTTCAGAGGTTTCAGGTCTATCAAATACACTTTCTTCATTCCGTGAGTTCCTCTCGAAATCATCACTGGGTATTGCAACTTCAACACCATCATCAAAACCCAAAACCAAATTATCTATATTGCGAGATAATTCTCCCTGACCTAATTGCAGATCTTCAAATTCTTGGTTCAGGTCAAGATTCTCATCATCAACTTCACGCACTTCATCCTCTTCCCTATAACCATCATCATCCTCATCATACTCTTCTTGCTGCTGCAATTCACCATTATCTTCCACGTTCCAGTCTTCATCCTCCATGGCAGAGAGAGAACTGGAAGCCATCTTCATGGCATCCTTTAAGAGAGTGCATTCATATCCAGAGAGACTTGCATTTTTACCTTCTGCCGCAACAGATTCTGAAGGAGAATCCCCAGATTCATCCAACTCATCATGAGAGAGATGAGGAGGAGAATTTGGGGGGCTTGTGACAGATAGAGAAGATTGTGAATCACATCTTGGGGTCACATCTTTATTCAATTTTGCGTCTTCTGCAAGTGCGTTCTCCTGCTGGGAAGCAACCAGTTCAGATGGATGTCCACCAAAGTAGCCCGTCTGCCTTGTAGATTCACCTCCCCGAGGATGAGAATAATGGCTTTCATTGTCAACAAAGTTTGATGAACCAGGATGATCATTCATACCCCTAAAAGTTTTCTCCATAGTAGAGAGTGAGGGTGGAGGAAGTACCCGTGGCTGTCTCACTGCATACCGTGACTTACCATAGGAATAAGGTTCATCTGCTTCAGAATTTTGATATAGCCGATCTGGGTAAGGGAAGCGAGCATTGCTGCGAGAACGAGCTTGCCCCCAACCAATATCACCATACCTATCTGCAAGATTATCATTAAATTCGGTGTCCATGTCCCTGTTCCTGATGTATGGATCAGCATCCATAGAAACGTTCCACCTATGCTCTTTCCGATGGCTGAATTCATCTGTATATCCTTCTCGCCCACCTTTGGCATAATTCCCAGAAGCCAAATATCCAGCTGCACCTGATAAATCTTTCCGGGGGGCTGCTCTGCCTCCAGCAGATACATCCCTTCTTGGACTATGATGATCAATATCTTGGTCCCGTAGATGCATTGGTGAGCTGCTTCCACTCTCAAATACATCCCCTCTCCACGAATTAATAGGTCTTCCTCTGTCTGGAAAATTTGTGAAACTCTCTCGAGAGGAGCAGTGCTGGGAACTTACATCAGAAGATCTGCTTAAAACGGCTGTGTCAAAAGACGCTGAAGTTGTTAATCGTTCCACCATTCTTTCACTCTCATCCCAATTATCCACATCAGATGCCCCTGAAATATCTATTTCCTTACTCATGGCAGATATTTTCTCTTCAGTAGTGACAATTAAGGTATCAGTTTTTGTTACTTCAGTCTGCCTCTTGGCTATCTTGGCCTCCAATTCCAAAAGCTTTTGTTTAGCAGCCTGCTTCCTTCTTTCTTCCTCCATGAAGATCCTCTTTTTCTCTTCCTCTCTCGCAATTCTCTGCTCTTCAGCTCTTCTTACTGCATCAAGGCGCTCTTGCTCTGCCCTCCAAGCAGTTTCTCGTGCTTCTTCTTCCAACTTTAGCCGACGTTCTTCCTCTTCTCTAATCAGTCTCAGTCGCTCCTCTTCCTCCCTTCGAGATTGCTCCAATGCTCTTTCTTGTTCTTCCATAACTCGTTGTCGCTCAAGCTCTTGCATCTGTTGAACTCGCTCCAATTCAGCCTCGAAGGATTCTCTCACAGGGTCATAGAAATCAGTCTGCTTAGCTACATCCTTTTTTCTCTTGATCACCCCAGCAAGTCCTCCAGAAAAGAGATCCCTTTCATCAAATCCTGCAGATTCGAAGTCTTTCAAGTATGGATCCTCTTTGTATGGCCTTTCGCCCCTTGAAACATATTTATCCCTGCCCACATTCAGAACAGGGTCACCCAGAGGCAGTGATTTCCCAACAGATGAGAACGAAGATTTTGGCCCAGAGATGTTCTGAAATCCATCACGCCTGTATCTGCTGGACAGTTCACTCCCAAGGCGATCTTGAGTCATGCGCTCAACCCCTCGACTGTTGGATGTTTCATTTGCATGATTCCAGCGTTGTTTGCCGTCAGTAATAAGACCCATGTCCTTCCTTCCATATGAATAATCCTGATTTCCAGTAAAACTTCCATCACGAGCAGTGTCCCCAAAATGTGGCGGAACATATTTGTTATCTTTCCCTAAATCCTTGTTAACAACAGATCCACCCAAGCTAACAGCATTTCTGTCGTTAGCTATGTATGGAACATTACCATCTCTAGAATGAATTGAGTTCCTCCATGTGCTTGCTTCCCTACCTTCTCTACTAGGTGTTCTCAGATCCCTGCTATAACTGTCCCCTCTCTGGTCAGTGGAAAACCCATTCCCAGTCAGGGTCTCTCTAGGAGCCCTCCTTTCATATTGGTTATGAACAGGTTTATGGGGTAAAACGCTAGTTCGAGGCATATCAAAATCTCTATCCCAATAGTTATCAACTTTTGAAATACCAATATCTCTGGCCCTATCAGCAAATCCATGTCCAGTGTCACGTTCATCATCAGCCCAATCGAATCTGGGATTCAACCGCACTAATGGAAGTGGCCCCGGAAAGAAATCTTCCTGCTTCCGAGGTTGATCCGCCCTGCGAGCACTGCTCAAACCATGACTTTCATACCCATTTTCTGCCAGGCCATTTCCAGTAGCATGACGTGAAGAGTGCCCATGAGGACGCATATCAACCACCGAACTCATGTTGTAACTGTCTCTTTGTTCATCAGATGACCCTTCACCAGATACCTGCTTCTGCTTTTGACTCAAACTATCCTTTTGTTTGTTTGCCTGTCCCGAAGAGACAGGCAATGCAGCTTGAAGGGAAGGAAAATCCTCACCTCTCAAAACTGAGACTTTCTCAACTGTCAAAGGAAATGATTTAGCAGGACCAGTAACTGCAGCTCCAATTCCACTTACACGAGCTGAAGGGGGCATATAGGATCCACTAACCTGGTTGAAGCCATCAATACCATGCCCAGTGTGATCCAAACCATCAACAACCTGACCATCAGTATTTACATCTTTATCTTGCAATGCAACAGCAGCAGGCTTAGTCCAACCCATACCAGAAGATGATGGCCTCGGCCCATTTCCTTGACCGCCACCTCCTGATGTCCCACCACCGGATCCTGATAAATCAAATTTCTCATGCTCTTTCCTCAATGAAGGCAAATTCAAGGGGGGTGGAACAGATAGTTTCGGCCCAATTTTCTGAGTACTCCGATGCCTTGACAGAACAACCATTCCTCCACCTCCGCTACCAGACCGCCCACGGCCGACACCGGCGGCTGGGCCAATAGAACCACTATAAGATTTATTATCATGATGAGGAGACTGCCCATATGATTTATTCAAATTCACAGAGACGAATCTGCTCCCAACACCGCCATGATTGGCCATATCAGTAACCCAGAACGCATCAAAAGTATGTATAACAGTGTTTTCTGTAGCCCCTAAAAGATGTTTATCGGCCCCAATATCTCACTGAAAAATTGATCCAGTAAGAAAATAAAAACCCTAGGTACCCACTCCGACCTAAATCAAGACCGAAAAAATGATAGTAATAGTTTAATGGGGATAAATTTATTATTACAGGTAACAAATCGATTAGAACAGGTATTGAACAGTATTAGTGGCTAGATTAGGGTTTGGATGCAAAGCGGGTCAGAAACGGGTCGTTGGATCAGATGAAAATGAACAGGTAGGCATACGACAATGAGCTTACCTCCGACGGCGTAAGATAAATGACGGCGATGTTTAACGTGCACCGCGTCTACAGATATAGAGAGAGGGAGAGAGTGAATGACGTTAGAGAAGCCCTACTGCTCTTAGTCGTCGGGCAATAGAGAGATCACTTCTCTTCGTTTTCTTTTTTTTTTTTCGTTTAGAGAGAGAAATTGGGGTGAAACAACGACCGAAACATTAGGGATTATCGTTTTCTTATTTACTTTTCTTCCCCAAATTTATTATCTAATTACATATCTATCCACGATATTTATTGAACTTCCTCAATGTCGGCCCTCCACCCCTTTCTTTGGCCATTTTGGCACAATTAGTAAGTATTATCGTTTCATTCAATTTTTCAAACTAATAATAGTTGGATATATCTAATTGATTTTGGTAAACACATATTATATACTTTCACTTATATATTATATATAAATATTATTGTCCAAAAACTTAATGTGTTAATAAATTTTTGGCTAACTATAAATCACAATATTTTCAATTGAGAATTCTTTTTAAAAAAATCATTATAATTAGATTTAAATTAAAAATGAGATAAACAATACAATACAATACAAATATTAATAGCAAATGTCTCAATTTAAACAATTCCAATTGAATAAATATAGATACGAGTGTAGTTGAAATTTTGTTCATTTTTTCTTCTTTTAGAAGTTATTGTTGGAGTTTTCATGATTTCAACGAGTATCTATCTAAATTGAAAAAACGAACAAATCCGATTAAATAAATCGATTTTAGTTTGAGTGTAGACTTTTTGAAATCGATATTCTTTGCTTTTGCTTAAAAAATCAAATAAATAACTGCACTGTAACACATATACTTATATTTTATTATTATATATGCATAATATATTATTTTTAGAACAATTTTAAATATCTATGTTTTCAACAAATTTATTTTATAATTTATTTATGAGAGAAAAACTATTGACGAAAATATCTATTTTATTGAATTTATGTATATGAGTGTATCAAAATTCTTGATGGGACTAAAAATGTTATTGTCTCTTTCTTCTAGACTATAATGGTGAATTTGAAGTTCTATTTTCAATAAATTTAGTGATCAAAAATTTTGTAATGTTAGTCCTTCTAACTTCTAACAATTTTTTTGGTTTAGATAATTTATTGTATTTGTTTCCATCTTTTGAAGAATCGTCTTTTAAATTTTTGTGTATGAATAATAAATCAAACTGATAAATGTATATTGTATTTGGTTTGATTTTATAATTTTAAAATTTAATTAAATGAAATTTATTTAAAATTTTGACCAATAACCGATTAAATCGATTCATAAAACGCATCTAAATGATAGATGGATAGTTAGCAATTTTTTAACACATCATCAACAGTGTGTTTTTGCTGCCCGCTAATCCTCTTGATTTAAATGCACCATTTTTGCTCTTCTTTTCCGATCATATGAACGCTTGAAATTTCTTTATTTCAAACCTATTATAATATAAAATATTATTATATTATAATAATATCCAATTAAAGTGTGCTAAATTGTAATAACAATTTGTTTATTTCAAAAGTTTTCAACTTATATATATATATTCATATGATAAAAATTTATGAGTTAAGTTAATTTCTTTAAAAAATTGATGTTAATTGTATCATATATATATATATCAACTTAAGTTTTATTTTAAACATTTCAATTGTATCATACATACCAACACCTTATAGTCTTACATATAAAAATGCATCATAAAAAAAAAAAAAGCAAAGGTAACTCTTTTATCAATCAATTTACCCAAAAACATTTTATTCAATATAAAATACACTACATAAATTGAGAAAAACTGAATTCTATTTTAAAACTACCACATGATTTGAAATTAAAAAATAATTATTAAATATAGATTGCAATCTTTTTGTTTTTACTCATTAGCTAACTATAGGTTAAATATAGTCATGTTCTCATTTAATTTTTTTTAACTTAAAAGTATTTATGTACAATAAATTGAAACATTTAAATTAGGTTAAAAATAGTTTTAGTCCGGATGTATATAACGCGCGGATGGTTTAGTGTAAAAAATAATATCAAATGGTTTTGAAATTAAATTATAGTACCACTTAAGTTGTTGTTGGTTGACAATTTTGGAATAATTTATCTCGAGATTAATAATAGTATCGGGATAAATTATTCCTTCTCTTAGGTAGTATAGTAATTTTGGAATAACTTGTCTCGAGATAAAATAAGTAAATGACAAAAATGTCTCTTTAAATTCTTTTTATACATCACTTTTTATATTCATGAAGGACATTTCGTAAACAAATAAATTGTTCTTAAAATTTATTATTTTGAGTAAGACAAAACAAACATTCAATTAAAAATAATCTTAACATAATTTTCCAATCATAACTAATCCTACATAATTTATTTCATCATGACTAATCCGATCGAATTCAAATCACACAACTCCAATAATTTAATTAATTATAGATATGGGACTATTTCTTCACATAGGACGTCCCCCCCTCCTCCCCCCCCCCACTTGGGACCATTTAACTTACAAAAATGAGGCTATTTTTTTTCCTACCTAAGGACCATTTAATTAACTTGTAGAAACGAGGCTATTTCTTTATTATTTAGGGCTATATAATTGGTTTAAATTGAAACATTTTTTAGCCAAAATAGGTATGAATGATTTTTGAATATTAGTGCAAACATTATTTATTACTAATAAAACTCTGAAGAAACTTTCTAATACATTTACTCATTATTATTAGTGCATATATATTCAATCTTATTGTTGATATTACTCATATACAATCTAAAGACAAAAATAAAAAAATAAAATGAATATCATAGTGACAATTGATAAAATAAAATTTAAATTATATTAAATATATAAATATTACATATTAATTATTTTGTAATTTATAGAGACGTTGTAATTATGAAAACGGTTATGATGTTTAAATAATTATACAATATTCATAATAATAATAATAATAATAATAATAATAATAATAATTGGAGAACATTATACTTCTTAATTATATCAAATTTCAATTATAATATAACTTTCAAAATATGCTCTAATAAGTTATCCGAAGAAGTTTATTATGCGAAACTTTTTGATAAATATTAATCGTGTTATTTTAATTATGATAAATATAATAATATCTAATTAAAATACTTTATTAGAAGTTAAAGTGTTAAATTGAAACATATCTTTTTTTTTAGTGTATGAATGAAATACTCTGATAAATTAAGGGACTAAGTTATATTTTATGTTATATGAGTGTTTAACATGAGTAATTTACTTTATATACTTAAAATGTGTACAAACTACTTGGGGAAAATTTGCAAAGACAGGAAAACAGCCGAAAAAATTATTTTATACTAATTGAATTTCGAGGAGAATATTCGTAATCTTTGGTGACATTTAAAACGCGTACACACTCAGCTGGGAGATTACTGTAGGGAAATTGAGTTTTTTCATCGACTGTTCAGCGAAGCAAAAGTCTCAGAAGCCATTGATGGAGCCCAATGAACCTCCACTATCGACTTCTCCATCAAGCTTCAATTCCAGCCAGCAACGTCATTTTTACCTCGCCGTCGATAGACTTCAGTTCAAAATGGTAACACTTCCTATTCTCCAATCCCGTCAACCATTAGCTTATTATACTTATTAAAACTGAAATGAAAACAGGAGACTTTGGTGGATCTATTGGGCATGGCTGGCCGGCTTTGGTCCATACCTATTGTAGTTAGCTGCAGCACACGTGACGAGCTCGACGCTGTCTTCTCCGCTCTTTCTAGTATCTCACATATTACAATCGCCGCTCTGGTTCTCTCTCAACCCGTTTTCCTCTTTGTTGCAAATTGGCTTAAAATTAAGTTGTTAAATCAAATTGATAATCTGTTATGGGACTTAGATAATTACAGAGGATTCATATAACGGATACAGATAGGGTTTAACTTTGAAGTTGAGTCATAGCTGGTTGATTGATTGAATGAAGAACATGATATTTACATGAAATTAGTCTTAACAAAGGGGAATTGATATGGAGAGTCTCAACTAGGTTGAGATTGAGGGTTAGTTGTTTGATTGAACATATATGTGTGTAAATTGCAGTACAGTGATCTTCCTGAAGCAGAACGTGCAAGAGTTTTAGCTAGTTTTCGTCAAGCTACAATGAGGTGGATCAAGCAGGATACAGGGGAAACTGAGAAAAAAGAGGAGAAGTGTCATTTGATAGTTGTCACGGATGTTTGCCTTCCCCTCGTTAACTCTGGGGAGTCACCTATTAATGCTCGTATCTTGATTAATTATGAGCTACCAACAAAGAAGGTACTCTTCTTGCAGGCTTTACATTTCATTGATCATTCTTTTCAGCATTTTAATAACTCTTGCTCATGGGACTTGAAGGTTTGTTAATTAGAGGTGTGACTTTTAATTACTGGATCATAACACTCGAGTGGTCTAGTGTGAAACGACAATACTGTTCACTGCTTGAAATTTAGAAAAAGAGAGAGCTAACTTTTAAAGAGTAGGTTCAAGTAAAGCATAAATTTCTAAGATCTGCTTATTCCTTTCTGGCACCGTTTGACTGGTGTAAACTGAGCCTGCTTATTTCCAGCTTTTGATGTCCATTATTTCCCTCCTTTGGGTTCTGGTGTGAAGCATTCTCCCATAACATGCTGATTATTTATCTTTGTTAGAAAGTGAAATTTAAAATTATGCTAGACGTGAATACATAGACAGTACATTTTAAATTCATATTTTTTGAGAGTTGGTATGTACCTCCAGGTTTTAAATGATGATAATACTAGATAAACAAAATAGTTAGAATAACTATCAGACTGGAGCCATGGAGCTTATAGATTAGGTCGCGAGGATTCCAAATTTAAAACGAAAAGCTTGAACACTGTGCGAATGCTCTCATGAGTTTAAAGTAGTATTGCAATTACTTTAGAGACTGAGAATATTAGGATAAGTATAAATAGAATATAATTAATTTATAAGTAGTAAGTTTAGCTTTCTTATGAGGAATGAAGTCGAAGTGAAATTAAGTAAGAATTTAGTGTCAATATGCTGATAATTCTAATGTCTAGGCACAGTCTTTTAAGAGAATGACACCAAATATTGTGTAATATGGGTATTGGAAGAAAAGAAATGCATGATTTTGAAGAGCAAGTTTGAATCTGTAACTCTAATTAAAGTATGTATGCATCTTCTTACTGTTTTTTAGTGTAATATGCTATTACGAATGATATAGAAGCCATGATAAACTTCTTGAGTTCAATGCACATTCACCTTTTGTTTGGATCATTATTATCCATTGTTTCATAATGTATTGTATTGTATTGTACTCTATTGTACTGTATTTATGGTAGATACAATGTTTGGCTAGACTGTATTGTTTGTTGTTGTTTAATAACATTTAATTATTTAGTTTGATCGTATCGTACTATATTGTAATTTATAAATTACTAAAATATCCTAATTATTCTAGGGTAGGAGGTTTGACTAGATTCAAATAATTAAGATAAAGGGTAAAATAGTATTTTGAAATATTATGTAAATATATAATTGAAAAAACAAATTAAGTAACAATGGGAACACACCAAATTGGTTGTTCCATAAAATAGGAGTTTTCATTGTTACGTAATAACGAAATTTAACAATACAATACAATACATTTTAAGTAACAATCAAAACAAACATTGTAGGTATAGTAACAATACAATACAATACAATGGATAACAATGATCCAAACATAGAGTCAACAGTGATGTTGATCTGTAAAAGGCATCTACTGGTTGCTGACTTTTGTATACAAATATCTTTTAGCAATAAAAAAAATATACGCCTAATTTATAATTTTACCTTAGCTTTTGTTTTGATTTCAGAAATCATTGTAGTTGTCTCAAATTTCTCTATCTATTTTTGCTCAAAGTACCAAGAATTGATTGACTAGAACCCGTATGGATCCCACACCACGTCGTGTCGTGTCGCACGAGTGCGGCACATTAAGTGAAGAGTCCGAGCAACTTAGTTCACTGTAATGTGAGCATGATTCTTTGCCATCCACCAAACCCGTTTACATCAAAAGACTGCAAACCACCATGTTCCAGGATTAATTGATGTGTGTATTTTATAATTTCGCACAGGAGGGGTTATTTCTTGGTTTCGTCCAGTCATTAATAACTTGATTATTTTTAGATAATAGTAGATAGGAAAAGCGCTTGTAATACAAACGGGTTCATAGGACATGAGGAATTGTAAGGATTTGGCATATGCTAATTAGGCAGAGAAGTAATAATGATGAACAATAAGAACAAAAGGTGAACAAGAGCAGCTAGTGAGACTTTTTAAGTCTTAAACATGAAAGAAAACCATTAATTGCTCCGGAGTATCCTGACATGCAAGTACTGACTTGAGGTTTGCTGTGATTGCAAAACCCTAATGTCAATCGAAGAGAAATTGTCATAAAGGTCTTGTCCGATCCTAAGTTTTCTTGGATATCATGATGGCTGAAATCTTTCATCAATTTGAGATATTTGGCGAAGAATATAAACACCCCCATGTAGTCTGTATATTCGTGAATGCAGAAGATGAACATCTGGAAGAGTTGCCAAAGCTGTGAATGAATTAAGTATATATTAGCACCGATTTCAGCTGAAAATATATCATCTAGATGCTATGCACGAACAACTAATAAGGTGCACAACACCTGTAAGCTGTTGATAAATAATGAATTGGTCCTTGTCAACTTAATGAAGAACTGGACCCATAAGCTTGGGCTAGCAGCCCAGATGCTGCTTCCATTATATGGCTCCACTTTACACTTGTTCATAATCAGCTCAGATAAAATCGATCACTGTAGCTGAAAACCAATATATGTGTGAAACACTTTACTTGATATACTCGTTAATGGGGATTGAATTTGTTGAGGTATTTCGGCTTTGCAATTCTCTTTTTTCATGAGTATAATATGTATCATGGGCTGATAAGAAACTTCTGTTTCTTAATTCTTTAAATCTTATTAGTGTCTCATTTCTGTTCTTTAGGGACCAAATGTGATACTCGAAATTGTTGGTGGAAGTGGCCTAGAAAAAACATGTATAGTGAGAGAAATAGTCTTCTTCACTAGACAGTTGCATTTAATTCTTTGTATTTGTGACCTGTACCCCAGGACTTGCAAATGCACTTACCTTGTTGTTATGCTCTTATGTAGGAAACATATATGAGGCGCATGGCTACTTGCTTGGCAGCAGGTTCTCTTTCCATACTATAGAACTGAATTTGACAAAAGAGCATATTAGACTTGAGAGAAGGAATAAGAGGATGAAAGTAAAGAAAAACAAGACAGAACATAATTATTTTTCAGATCTCCTTTATAATACTTCTTCTTCAATGGAATCAATTAAGAAGGATGTCATCCAATAGTCCGTTTCTTCAGACTCCCTTCCCCCACCTTATTTTTATGTAGTTGATTGTATAGTGTCATGTTAGCTTTATTATTCTTGAACACACATAAGTTTCTGCATCATATGCAGATGGAATCGTGATCAACATGGTTGTCGGAGGCGAAGTTGTTACTCTCAAAAGCATTGAAGAAAGTAGTGGCCTTCTCATAGCAGAAATGCCCATTAATGTAAGTTCTTAATTTGGTTCTTGCTGTTTATTATTGCATGGAATCATCAGGTGAAGCCAGGAATGGGATTATGAGTTTATTTGAACCCGTTGTTGTAGTATTGCCATTTGCGGATGCATACGTGCACAATTGTCTCGTATTTCCATTCTTTTGAAGTTCACTGATAATCTCATTAATATTTGTTTGTCAACTTGTGCGCATGCTTCTGAGCAGATTTTTGAGATACTGTGAAGAGATGAGGCCCTGCGGAAGTCATCTGAATCCATGAGATTTCAAGTAATTAGGTATATGATTAAAAAAATTCCCCACTTCTGTGTACTACATCAGACAGTCATTTGGCTTACATGAGTAGAGTTCTGTTGTTGAATTGGGATCCTATTCCATGCTTTGTCAATTATGAGATGACGGTTGATTGCCTGAGCCTTTTTCTTGGGGGTTGGGAAGGAGGTGAATTTGATTTTCATCTTCATCAATTCTAACTTAATATAGCTCCTTGCCCATGTCATTAGGAGCAGGGCTATACAGATTTAGTAGCTGTGTGTTTTAGTCTGAAGGTACTTACTATACACGAAATTTTAATTAGGGAAGATTCAAATTGTCTGTAAGTTTACATTAGAGCAATTGAGATGTTCAAGAGGTAAGATCTTTATTGGGCCTTGTCAATGTTGTTCATTTATGCATGAAGTCCAGTTTTGATTAGTTAACTGGTAGCTAGAACTAGAATTTAGAAAGTTGCATTCATGAGTTCAAGCCTAGTATGGGGCTATGCCTTAAAAGGGCCCCGTTTTCCTTGGGATTCGTGATGCTTTGCTGCCAACCAATGTTTCTCGTTCTTGGCTTTATGTCATTCTCATGACTTCACTTTCAACTGTGACTTGAATTTCCATTATCTTTCACAAATGAGGCCACAGAACTTGGTTATATTAGCTGTAACGACTGGCACACTATCACAGTTTTCCGTCATGATATTGCATGAGAAAGGGGAGGGACAAGTTATATTCTTTGCTACCAACTGATATGGCCAATTGGCCATACATTTGGAATTCCAAGATTTCGACTTGAGGACTTCTAGTATTGTTGTTGAACTGTAATGAATTGGTCATGTAATAGGCATAGAGATTTGTAAATGGTTAAGTGTTTGTGATATTGTAATTCCAATTTTATGAGAGGAGAGAGGTTGGTTGATAGAAAGAAAAGAGAATAATAGTATAAAGAGAAAAGAGTACAGCTTATTCAATCTATTTACGAAGTAGTATGTATTCCCTACTATAATCTTAGTCAATTTGGTGTGTGTCTTTTCTTTATTTTACATTATCTTTCTTTTATCCCCATTCAAAGAGTGATTTGTTGGGACCAGGAGATTGGCTGAAGCCAAATAATTTCATTGCGATTTTTCTAAGAAAATGTTGGAATTGACCTTCTCAGCCCCCCTAGATAAATGAATTAGTTGCAAGATGTGGAGCACATTTTTTTAAGGTCTAGTGGTTAGTCCCCACACTGTTAAATAGGTTACTTTTGTGTCGTGCTTTGAAGATAATTAACCCATTAAAATCTTGACTCCAAGAGCTTTACTATGTCACATTTGAAGCTTCCTGTCGATTTTTTTTTTTATGGATTTTGACCTACATTTTTTAACTATGCTAACTATATTTAGCTGTGGTTTACTCTTGATCCCTCAAAGTCTTCTATCTGTGTTCATTATATAACTTTTCTCCCCCTTCGAAGAGATTGTAGTGAGTATGGGGATGGAGGAACAAAACTATAAATGCAGAGTTGGAAGAAATTACTAAGAAGAAAGAAGCGAAACAATGCTATTGAAAAACAAGACTATTTTTGTGGGAAGTTAAGATGTGTTTGTCACCAGGTTGTTTTCGTTTCCCTAGTCGGTGTCTAATTTCATATACAGTTAGATCCGCTGAATTGTTCCCGAGTAAAGTTTTATGCCCAATTAGTTGCGACATTCTTGATAAATCTCGCAAATGATTGATTGCAACATGCCAGTACGTTTTCCGAAAACAGTTGAACTTTCAATCCTTAACTTGATCTTAATCTCCTAAACCAAATATGGGATTAAAAAAGCTAAAGGTTGCAAGGTGTCTTCACTTGATTGTTCCAAGAATTAAACCTTGCCTGGTCTTGAGGGAAAACCAAACATAAATGACTTCCACAGTAAGAATTTGGATCTTGTCTAATTATGTAGTCTTCTCACCCAATGCTGATTGATTAGTTCCAGTTGTGATTTTACTCTACAATCTACACTTTTTACTATTTATAAGAAAGACGAAAAGGTTCATTCTTTGATGGGATTGGCAAAAAGAAGAGGAATAATCCCCTCAATCCCAATACTTCACATCGTACAATTACAATTCCTTCCAAAAAGTAACTTGTGTAGCCGAAATGTTGCCTTCCAATAGTACTAGCGGTCATTTCACGGATGCTCATTCAATTTTACTTTATTGCATCAGAGTCTAGTAAACTATTTTTGTGATAGAAAAGTTACTCAACTTTAGCCATAAGTATCAGGTAGAAAAAAGTTACCTAAATATTTTGACTCTTAAGACAAGTGTACCACTGCAAATGCCTTGGGCAAAAAACTCGGGGAGATGTATAATTTCGCATGTAACTTGTAAACCTTCTCTCTCCGACTCCGAGGAGGTTATGTTTTACTGGTATCTGGACTTGTATCCCATTGTTGTGTACATATTGTATCAAATAATGGAAGAGTTGCTATCAAGTACTTGACCCATGCCTCCAGTAACATGTCTTAGTAAGTGGTTCATATTTTAGGTGCACCATCAATAAATAAAATCCATGCAGTTGGGGATATGACTAATGCAAGTAGGATAAGAATCATCAATTTCATGCAATAATCAGGAGGGTTGGGTCCCCACATTTGAAGGTGACATGCAAAGCAATTGTTTGATGAAAATTTCGACTAAGTGTCACGTGAAATCTGATTGCCTGTTCCGGGTAATTTAGACTAAGTATTTGTTTTGCGTCTCTTTCTTTCATCAATTGTGGGAGATATTGATAGAGATAGATCCTGTCCTATGGAAGGGAAGAAAGGGAACACAATGAAGATGGACAATACATGGTCCCTAAAGTTTTATGACAAAAAGGGGAAATATCATCTGCACCTTTGACATGGATTACTTCTCCTGATACAACAATTTAGCTTTTACTAAGGTGGCCTACCTATGCATACTGCTTTTGAGATTTAGAGAGACTCATTATCATCTTGGTTTCCTACGCTTCCTTTATATTTCAAGCAAAGAGAAGTATATTGATACCAACACATGGCCATGACAATGTCTACATAATTCATGTTGCAAGTCGTATTCAAAATCAAAAATTTGTGAATTCAACATTTAATACTTTATAACATTATAAATCCCCTTTATGGTTCTGATTTATATTTGTTCTGATATTAGTGGATTTTATACATAAATTTATACTTTGCATTTGAATTTATTTGGTTCATATGAACCTGGTGTTGCAACACAGCATTTAAATTTCACTAGTCTTTGGTGCAAGAGACAGATAAATATACCTCCCTGTGATTTTCAGGATGATAAGCTTATTTTATATATTCTTATCGTCATCTTTCAATTTCAACAAATAATGACATTATTTTCTTAATTCATTTATTTCTTAACAAATTAGTGTTCACAATCTATAAGAATCATTTTAGCTATATAAGAAATTCTTGATTAAGAATTAACATAATTGCTACTTGCATATATGTGTCATAATATAACAAGGAGTTTGAATCCTTCCGGAGCTATGTAGGCTATGTTAGTGAGGCTCAGGCACCGGTCTTGGTGATGTGGATTTCAGGACCCTTCTGAGCTGAACGTCACTCCTAGGCTCGGTCTTTGGAGGGTTCGTTCAACCCTCCCTGGTCCTGACTACCCTTTCGTAAACGGAAACTTATATTATGTGTCACCATATCATTTGTTCATGCATCTGGATAATGCCCATTTTACCCTCTATAATAATGCTTAGAAGCTAAGCATCGAGTGTATTTAAGTTTTATTAATACGGACAATAAGGTAATACCAAATTCTGTTAAACTCCAGTCCAAATTAAGGCGCACGGATAACGTAGAGTTTGACCTGCTTTTGCCGTTTGAATGGTTCATGTATACATACTTATCATCCATGGATCTTCTTAGCAACGACGAGTGATGTGTTTCACGTGCAATGCATTGAGAGTATTCATATACGTTGATGGCTCTTTCCTTTACTCAAATCCTCACCCATAGATGTTGTGAATCCCTAGATGAGAGAGGGCCTAAATTATTGCATATGATCTTTGAAATTTGAGTTTATGGTAACACAAGAATAACATTTATTGCCGCTCCATATATATATATATATAGTGTGTGTGTGTGTGTGAGATGTGAGAGGTCATTTGCTGGACAAAGTTATAGTCCTTGAGATTTATAATTTTGAGTTAATTAATGGGATATTCAAGATTAAGTTTGAGATTAAATAATTAAAATAAAAATTAGTCTCAATTTATTACCACTTGATATTTATATAGGTAAGTGCTTTAACATAGCTTTTCTCTTCTATTTTGAAGTAAATTAATAAAGAAAATATTTGCAATTTATTAGAGGTTTTATCTTTTTTTTTGGCAGTTAGTCATTCTTTTTTCAGATTCTTTAATGATGTATTTTTAATTTATTTTTTATTGAATGATGTATTCTAACTAGTCATTCCCTGTTCCATTTTTTCTCCAATTACTATTAAGTTTAGTATACTATTTATAGTAGTAAAGATTTTTACTGTCATATTTCTTTCAGTACCTTTTTTGGTAAAATGATATATTTATGTCAGTTTGCGCAAGATTTGATTGTTTGATTGATTTCTTGTTACCTTTATAAACACAAAGACTAAGTATGAAGAATTAGATTAGAGTATGAAAAGTGAAATAAAAAATGGAGAAGTGAAAGAAAGAAAGGAAATGTAAAGGCAAAGAATCTAATGACGAAGAGATGAGATGACAGCTTACTGAAATTTGGCATTTGCATGGATTCCAACAAAGATTTGGATTGAAGTAGAGAAAGGACAAAGGTTTTCTCCATGTACACTTTCTACCTTATCCTTCCTCTGTCTCACTCTCTAATCTCTCCATTTTTAAACCGCCGCAGTCTGTTCACCCACTGATACATATCAACACCATGTACATTTTCCTTATTAAATAGATGTTGAAACTACTCACTAGTACTTCAATTCTCTTTTCTCTCTACTCTCTCTCGCGGAAAACAATAGAATGTTTATGATCCCTTTCTATATTAACTAATCGTCCTTCAACGTTTCTTTATTAGCTTCTGCACGATACCTTCAACGCTCGTGATGGCTCTACCGGCTTCAACGCCTCTGCTGATGGATCCCAGTATTCCGATGTTGAAACCAATTCGTGCAGGTACAAGTACAACGAATCCGGATGAACAAGATCAAACTCATCAACGACTAACCGGTTCCGAGGTTAGGTTTTTTTAAAGAAAGAAATTCCTTTTTTTGAAGAAAAAATATTTAGAAATTGAATCGTGAGTTTAATTGGAATGTATGTTTCTAGGTTATGGAGGAGGTGAAGTTGCTATATTCAATAGCTTTTCCCATCATTGCTGCTGGATTGCTTGTGTATGGAAAATCAATGATATCAATGTTGTTTATGGGAAGATTAGGTAAAGAAGCACTTGCTGGTGGATCATTATCTATTGGCATAGCTAATATCACTGGCTACTCTGTTCTGTCTGGCCTAGCTATGGGTATGGAGGCTATATCTTCTCAAGCTTGTGGTGCTAAACAATGGTCTCTTATGGGTCAAACGCTACAACGCACAATCTTGATTCTGTTATTTTCATCCATCCCCATTTCTCTCTTGTGGATAAAGATTGAACCTTTACTCCTTTTCTGTGGCCAAGATCCAACCATTTCATCAATTGCTTCTACTTATCTGTCCTTTTGTCTCCCTGATCTTTTCTTTCAATCCATTATCAATCCTCTCAAAATCTACTTGAGAACTCAGAATGTCACTTTCCCTGTTACTTTTAGTGCTGCTTTTTCACTTGCCCTGCATGCACCTATCAACTATTTCCTTATCTATCACCTTGGCCTTGGTATTAAAGGTGTTGCTATGGCTGTGGTGATAGCTGATTTCAATCTCCTTGGTGTTCTTTTTCTTTATGTTAGTTTTTCTGGTGTTCATAGAAAATCTTGGCAAGGTTGGTCAGCTAAATGCTTTGAAGGGTGGAAACCAATTTTGATTCTTGCTATCCCTAGCTGTATTTCTGTATGCTTGGAGTGGTGGTGGTATGAGTTGATGATTTTGTTATCAGGGGTTCTTTTTAATGCTGCAGAGGCTGTGTCTACTATGGGAATTCTCTTGCAGGCAACTTCACTTGCTTATATATTTCCATCAGCATTAAGTTTAGCTGTTTCAACAAGAGTTGGAAATGAGTTGGGAGCTAATAGGCCTAATAAAGCCAAGACTTCATGTCATGTAGCAATTATGTGTGCTACAGTTACAAGCTTATTACTAATGATATGTATGACAACATTTAGAAATGCTTGGGGCAATGCTTTTACAGACGACGAGTCGATTTGTTGGCTGACAGCAGCAGCAATGCCGGTGGTGGGGTTGTGTGAATTGGGCAACTGCCCACAGACCACCGGTTGTGGTGCTTTGAGGGGCAGTGCAAGGCCAGCTTTGGCTGTTCATATAAACTTTGGATCTTTCTATGGTGTTGGGTTGCCTCTAGCTATTGTATTGGGCTTTGTTATGAAGATGGGGGTGTTGGGCCTTTGCTTTGGCCTCTTGGCTGCTCAAGGTGTTTGTGCATGTCTCATGGTTTTTGTGTTGAGTAGAACTGATTGGATGATACAAGCCCAGAGAGCCAAAGAGTTGATTGGTGTTGATGTGGAGAATCAAACTATATCAATTAAATCATTACTGTGCTAGAAAGTTAATTAGTCTATCTTTTTCCTTCTTGGTAATGCTGATAAGTATAAAAACAGTACAGTACTGCTATGTATCTTTCCTTTGTTCTAGTTCTTAAGTTTGTTTGTTCTCTGTATCTCTTTTCTGTTTTTGTGGTCCTAGAAGCAAATAATTAATGTGAATATATTATATATATATGTGTGTGTTGCTCGTGGATTCATGTTTGATGATTTCATTGATCTTGCACAAGTTTAAATCAAACTTACTATGAACATACAGGGAGTCGGAGATAGCATTGTCAAAGTTAAATCATCTTATTACAAGAAAAAAATGAGTTGCCATTAGAAATTAGTTTAGCTGCAGGAAACTAATCCAATTTAGTAACCACCACAAAAGCATACATTTCACCTGGTCATGCCTGCATGATAAGGGGGCATGGTAACTCCCCGGCTTTGTCTATCCATATTAGCTTGCCACCCTACAGCACAATTTCCATAAATCTTAGTGATCTGATTATGTAAATACTGTATAAACTTATAAATATTACCTATTCCCATATCAAAGCCACGGTTCTTAAGCTCTCTGTATTCTTGGCAAAGAGCACAAGGTTCACAGAATACATGTACAAGACAATCAACACAAGGTGCCTCTTCCAGATCATATTGCCCCCTCATTTTAGACCTGTAGAAGCAGGAATATAGGCTAGGCAATCCTGTCAGTCCCAGCAAACAATATAATGCACCTCTACTCCCACATGCTAACATCAAGAAAACAGCACAAACATCATATTCTTGGTAACCAAATATCAAATAAATTGAACTTATCCCAAAAAAAAAAGAATGTGTATATATATACTTACAAGTTGTTCCTTTGTTTAGTATTTCAGAAATCTGTCCAAAGGTGATACAAGGGCAAACACTAGTAACTAAACAGTTAGCAGGGTCATCAAAACAGTGACAAAGACCAGTTGACCACCGCGCCGTGGTGGTGCCGGGGGCAGATACATAGTGAGGAGGAACATAAGGTTGTTTCATTGGACCTAGATTATATCCTACCGTTGGATACATTATACTTAGAGTAAAGTTAATTTGAAGAAAATGAATGAATCGTTTCTCTAGGTAAATGGTACAATCTCCTAATTTAACGGGTGAAAAACATCAATTTCAAGAAATGTTGTAGTGTAAAAAACGTACCTAAATCATCATTTCCAAGAAATCTGGTAATAGTTGAAATTTCATGACTCTTTCGATTTACTTTAGCTTATTTTTGTCATTTTGATTTTAAAACAAGTGTTTATAACATTTTTTAACTTTATCCAACACTTCAAAACTGTTCAAAAATAATTTTAACTTAAAAACACCTAAAATAAGTTAATCCAAACGACACTAACTTGTACTACGATGAAATTTTGTCTAAATCTAAATAAAGAGATCACCGGTATAGTTTCCAACAATGTTAGAATTTTACCGCTATAACAACTTTAATCAAACTTATCTTCACAAGATCAGTCAAATGTATATTCAAACGTCTTCTTGATTTTATTTGCCAATCACTAAATAAAAAATTTCTTATAAAACAAAAGGTTTAATTTACTGTCCTATTCAAGAGGTAAATTAGTGTATTGTTTTTTAAAACTCAAAAGGTTTAAATGGATTTTAATTAAATATAAAAGAAAATGGATCAAAATAGTATGAAGTAATGTTTTAACTTTTCTGGAAAATAATGCCAAGAAAAGAGAATGAGGGTCAGTACACTTCATATGTTGTGACAACTCATAAATAAAAATTAAGCTTATTACTAATTATAATCGTACAATATTCTGGTGTTGTTATCAAAGTTCGTTTTCAAATCAAATGAAACATAAATTAAATTTATAAACATTCGTGTGAATTAGAAATTGTAATTGAGCATCTCAATGCGCAATCCAAGCTCAATTATTCACTAAAATATTTGAGCACATTATTAATTGCTTCGTTTCAAATTAAATAATATTTTTTAAATTTATATGAGAAAATCACTCATTTCAAAATAAAAATATACTCTTACACAAAAAAATTATTTATTTTTCTATTTCAAAATAGTGTTGTTTTTAGTTTGTGCACACATCTTAACAAATCAAACTTATATTTAGATGTACTCATTTCATTTTTAGCCATTTATTTTGAAACAAAATGAAAAAGATAAAACACAAACTTTATTTTAGAAAACGAAGCAAGTAGTTCTAGAAAATACATAATTACCCTAATAACGTAAGATATGTTTTTTAAAAGGAAAAATACATTAAATCCCTCTCTAATTTGTCCACAAAATTCACTATAGCACTGTAATTTTACAGGTGTTTAAACACCGCCTTAAAGAACTTTTAGGTAAATTAAATAACACCTTATACATACAATATCAGTTTCATAGTTGGGAAGTGACGTTACACTCACTCCACATCAACACCACCTTAGTAACACGTTGACAACACGTCATATAGTTAATAAAATTAGTTTTCATTTCTTGTTTTCTTTTTTCATGTCATATTTTGTTTTTAATTTTCATTTTTTTTCTTTTTGCAAATATATTTTGTTCTCTTTTCCACCGTGTACTCATTTTCTTCTTCGTTCCATCTTCTCCCTTACAAGCCTAGGATTTGAACAATTTCAAACTGTTTATCATAATCGACGAAAAAATATGAACACATTAAAAGAAAAAAATAAGAATAATGGAAGAAAGCCAAGAAAACGAGTATGGCCATTTTGTCCAGACCACCGGCGATGTGAATTTATTTTTATTAGATCGAATAATTCATGACACCTGGTCTTTTATGGAGCAGTGATGAACGCGAAATAAAGGGTGGCGGTGATGTCCTTTACGATCGAGCAACATTTAATTTGTCGGTCCATTTTGTCATCAAGAACTTTTTTCTTCGAGACAATATAGACAGAAAACAATTTGATAGAAGGGATACGAACAAGGAGCAGTTGAAGAAGATAACGTGGGACCCACTTCTTTTTCTTTTTGATTTTTTCTTCTTTTTTTAACGCATCGAAAACTTTTTAATTTGCCACATCAGCCGCTAAGGTGAAATTTAATTCACTTACAAGTAGTTTAAGGAGTTATTTAAATACATGTAAAGTTATAGTGTGTGACAAGTTTGAGGAGGATTTTATGTATTTTTTCTTTTTATAAAGACACTTGAACTTTGCATTGGTCCTGTACTCCTATTACTCCCTATTCTTATTTGGGAAAAGGGTCAAATATAACCACCCTAAACTATTCGAAAAGGTCTAGATATACCACCTGTTTAAAATTTGGCTCACTTATGCCCTCGCCGTCCAACTTTTGGCCCAAATATGCCCTTATGGGCATTAGTCGGTATACTAGACATATCCAACTCATTTTTCATTTCCTTAAATGTCACATAGATTTGCCATGTCATTTTGATTTTTTAGCACATGACATTTATATGAAAATGAAAAGAGATTCGAACCCATAAACACCTAATCCTACCCATAAATCAACTCCCTTTTAAATAAACTACCCGACCCGTTTTAAACAATTTTGTTTAATTTTTATTTTTTTCAGTAAATACTGAAAATGAGTAATTGATTAATAAAAATAGGAAGCATATGAAAAAATATAAAATTAACGCCAAAAATTAACAAATAGATATAGTAACCGTAAATCTAACATTTTCAATAATTTTTAATTTTTTTTTATATTTTTCGGTAAATCTCAAAAATGAGTAATTAATTAATAAAAAATATGTAAAGTATCAAAAAATATAAAATTAACGCCAAAAGTTCATCAATAAATATAATAACCTTTAATTCTATAATTTTTTTTCTTAATTTTTATTTTTTTCGACAAATGCCGAAATGAGTTATTATTAATAAAAAAAAAGGAAAAATATGAAAATAAAAATATAAAATTTACCCAAAAATTCACAAATAAATCTAGTAACCTTAAATTCAATAATTTCAACAATTTTTTTTATTTTTTCAATAAATCTCAAAAATGAGTAATTAATTAATAAAAATAGGAAAATTTGAAAAACTAAAATTAACGCCAGAAAATCGCAAATAAATATAGTAACCTTTAATTCAAATATTTCAACAATTTTTTTTTCATATTTTTTCATATTTTCCTATTTTTTATTTATCAATTAATCATTTTTATATTTACCAAAAAATAAAAATTAAAGAAATTGTTGAATTTAAGGTTAATATATTTATTTGTGAATTTTTGGCGTAAATTATATATATGTTTCATATTTTTTTTATTAATAAATTACTCATTTTCGGAATTTGCTGGAAAAAAATAAAAATTAAAAAAATATTAAAATTGTTGAGTTTAAGGTTACTATATTTATTTTTGAATTTTTGGTGTTATTTTTATTTTATTTTTTTATATTTTTTATTAATCAATTACTCATTTTTAAAATTTATTGAAAAAAAAAATTCTAAAAAAGTATTAAAATGTTGAATTTAAGGTTATTATATTTATTTGTAAATTTTTGGCGTTAATTTTATTTTATTTTAACATACTTTTCCTATTTTTTATCAATCAACATTTTTGAAATTTATCAAAAAAATAAAAACTAAACAAAATTATTGAAAGTGGGTCGGATAGTTTGTTTAAAGGGAGGTTGATTTATGGGTCGTATTAGGTGTTTATGTGTCTGAAATTTTTAGGGACATAATTGATCTTTTTCCATTTTCATATAAATGACATGACAATTCCATGTGATTTTTAATGAAATAAAAAATGAGCTGGATATGTCCAGTATACCACTAACGCCTAAAAGAACAATCTGGGTCAAAATTTGGATTGTGAGGGTATGACTTATGAGTGAGGCAAACATTGAATGAAGAGTATATATCTAAATCTTTTTCGAATAGTTTAGATACATATTTGAATCTTTTCCCTTCTTATTTAGAATGAATTTGTTGTCCCTTTAGTAAATAAATATTTAAGTAAGCATTTATTTAATTAAAAATGTATACTTCTCAATTTTTTACTTTTTGTTACCTTCTTCGACTGAACTCAAAAGAATCAACTACCTCTTTTATATCTTCTTCAACTTGAGACCCATTTACGTTACTCTTTTTTTTCTGTCTTCTTGCTTCTTTTTGTTGCCTTTTCTTTTTCTCTCTCTTATTTTTTCAAAATATTATTTTTTTAAAAATAATAATTATTGTAAACTTCTTCCGATAATATTATTATTTAAAAAAAAAACAAATAAATTGTTACTAGTTCTTTAGCTTCTAAATAAATAAATTTTTTTGATTTGAGAGTATTATAAAATTTCATTACCTTCATCGTAATTAAATTTCAGTGCATAATTGTTATAATTTACAAAAGAAAATGGTAGATTGAAGGTTATTATTATTTTTTAATTTACAATTTGTTAGTAATTAATTTTTTATTCAATATAGTGATATAACAATTGTGAGTTGATAAAGACCACTTCAAAAATAAAGATTAAAAAATAATTATTACGTGAAAGATAATTAATTGCGCCTCTTTTCCTATGACTAAAAAATGAGATACTTATAACATTTTAAAATTATTTAAAGGAATATTAAGACCCATAAAGTTCAATTATCTTTTAAAAAAAACAAATCTTATTTTAATAAGGTAATTATGTATGTTCTCTTCAATATATTAAAAGGATGCTTCTCAATTAAGTAAATCAGATTTTTAAGCTGGTATCCACGTGAAATGAGAAACGGGGTTTACGTTGGGTTTCAGAAAAATCATTTAATCTACTCTTTCTTGATATTATCAATAACAAATTAATCATTCAAAATTACAAAGTCACTCAACCAAGTCTTTACAAAGCAATATGCACCTTCCTAAGAAATTGCCTCATCGCTTACTTCATATAGCAATAATTTTTAAGCTGGCATGAAGCAAGTAAAATAATATTTTTTATCTTTATTTATTTATTTATTTTTTCTTATCTCCATTTACTTATTTATTTTGACAAATTAAGAATTTTTTATTTTTTTTTCATATTATATTCTCAATTAATTATTTCAGAAAAATGTAGAGCTTCTTAAGTTTTTCATTCATCCACTTCATAATTAATAGAGATAAAATGATAAACTCACAATATCTTAATAGGTATATTAATTTAATAGTGAACAAGTAATTAAAAATAAGAAAGTAATAACGATCGTAAAAGCCAATTTTTAATTTTTTGATGTATTTATGCATTATAATTTGGAAAAATTACTTAACTACACTCCTTTAATTATCTTAATAACCATTTATCCCTACTTATTATAAAAATTTCAAAAATCCCTTATTCCCCCAATTAAAAAAATATGAAAGATACATAAAGATTTCCCACCCTTTTTTTACCCAATTGACAAGTTTTACTTTACTAAAACAAAATCCTATTTTCAAGCTACTCACTTTCCCATTAACAACCCCAATTAAAATTTACCATATTAATTTTTATTCCTTTTTTATTTACCTACGTTTTAGGTGTATAATTGTCTAATTTGAATTCCCCATTCCACACGTTTGCAGTTTAACAAAATTTGAATTCAAGTACAAATTTGAAGCCATATCTATTTGATATTTTGTAGGAGTCTCCTTCTTTCTCTTCATCGTGTGAGTTTACAAATATTATGTAAGAGTGTAAATCTGGAGATGGTAATTCACAACACCAACTGAAGATGACATTGTTAACATAGATTAGTAATTAGTTGAGACAGGATGAACAAGTTTTTATGTTGTTTTGTGTTGAAGACAAGTATCTTTTGTGTTTTTTTAAAAGCTTATTGGTATTACAATAGTTTGTTAGTTATTAATGTTATGTGTTTTCAAGTTATTGTTTTAGACACAGTTGTTGCTTTATAATGTTAAGGTACAAAATTTTTATTGTTTCAGTTTAAGTAATTTTGACAGTTAATTTACAAAATGAAGTATATGACACTTAAGATCTAATGTGTATGATACATTATTGTTTGAGTTTTAAGTATTTTTCACTTATAAAAATGATGTATATGATACATAAGTTATAATATATACATGTATTAATATTGCAGTTATATATTTAGCAACTTGAATTATACGAATGTATATGATACATCATATAGATAAACAAACTAATCACAGATTAATATTACAGTGCAAAGCACCACTAGAATGTAATATATCAAAATTATAGTTCATAAGGCAATACACACGAAACATGTAGTACACATTTGAACAAGTCAAGTTTTGGGACACTAGAATTACTCATAAGGGAGTATACACGAAAAATATAACATATTTTCAATCATATGAATGTATCTGATACATAATATACATAAATAAACTCATCTTTAATTACTGTTACATGGAAACCCAACACTGTTGAGTATAATATATCAAATTTATAACTCATAAGGCTGTATACACTAATCATATAGTAAACAATTGAACAAGTCAATTTTTTCGTACACTTGAACAACTAAAAAGACAATATACACGTAACATATAACATATTTTCAATAATATGCATGTATATGATACATCACATACACAAACAAACTCATATATCATTACTGTTACATTAAAAACGCACCACTGTTGAATCTAGTTATTTATAAAAATTTATCAGTGGTATTAATACAAAGCGGATACATGCCGATTCCAGATGCATTCTTTTTTACTTCGAAATAAAGTTTCACACCCATGTCGTTTTTGATTTTCAATGGACATGATCTCCCTCGACAATGTATCGTATTTCAATATCCTTTGTAACAGTGTCGATCTCAAGCTCTGATAAAATCAACGTTTTCAGATTCACAAATGAAATGGAATGGCCAACAACAATACCATCAACTTTGTAACCTTCATAATTAACATCGCTTACCCAAATTCCAGAATGTCGCAGCAGAATTGAGATATTCATCTTCAAACCTTTTTTTTTTATTTCTTAGTATGCAGATCAACTTTTACAAGAATAATTTTGATTTATGAAGATCATCTGATTTAAAATTTGAATTTACTAATCAGTTACACAAGCTGTATAACATTAATTACATGATTTCAGTTACAAATAACAGAAATCAGATAATTACTCCTAATTAATAGCAGCAGATGCAAAATATGATGTATCAGGACTTATGTATCCCGTGCCATTTGGATGTATCCCGCTTCCTTGAATTTTAAGAAATTTTTAGTAATTTCAATTATAAAGGGGACAAAAGGTCATTTTGTATTTATAATATGTGCTTCCTATAATTTATACTTATAATTTTTCAATAAAAAGATAACTCCGGCCCTATACTTCACGTGGTATGGGAGGCCCATCAATGCATGAAAGCTGCTAATTCTGTACAAGAATGAAATGGATAAAATTGTGGTGGGCTAGCTATGGCCCAACAATGGAAAATTATTAAGTCCAATAGCTTCAACGCAACCTTCTAATTAAGGTCTTTCAATTTAATTAGTAATTTATATAAGTGGAGAAAAACTACACACATTTGAACAAGAAGTTGTCTATCATATAATATCCATTTACATAAATAGATTTGTGCAAGTTAATTCCATATATGTAGCGTTTATTATAAAAATAACATTTCCATTAATGTTTTCATGAGAGGCCTTGTCCACAATCTTCGATAAATAGGAACAACTCGATTGGCCTACTATTCTTTAAAATGTTCGACTTAGCTAAAATCCCTGGCATGAGTTAAATCATGTGAAATTTGACTATAATTTTGAAATTTATATTGTCATTAATTAAAATGAAAAAAATTACAATTTATATGACTCTTATATATAATTTTTGAATAACTAAATTATAATAATAACATCTTGAGTAAATTTAATTCAATCCATCTTCGAAAATGAATCAACATATTCTCAAATAACATATATCGTGTTATAAATTTTTAATTCAATGATCATTAGCGACAATAAAATAAATCTGATAAAGAGGACACATGTAAAACATACAAGGGCCAGGAGCTAGATTCATAAATGATCACAAAACAATACACCGTCAATTTATTAAATCTCAAAATATTTTATTTAAATGACAAATGTCTGTAGTTAATGTTGAGTAATTCTCCTTTTTTAAGCCGAAATATGAATTAAATTTAAAATTTAATTTAATATAGTATCAGAATAGGTTTGATGTTGTTGAATATCGCTGCCTTAAATATATACTAATTATTTACCCAATAAGTTGTCTAAAACTTTATAACTAAATAAAGAATTGACGTGTGGTAAAGTTATTGGCATGTTGTATTATTAAAGATAGTGAACAGCTGGAGCCTGGAGGAACTGAGAAGTGAGAGCTTACCATCTGATGTGTGCTTTGTTTAGAGTTTTGACTCATGCATTTGCTGCAATTCAATTGAATTAGAAATACAAAACGCGTGCCTATTAATACTTCTCAGTTTTTGGTTAATATATAATATATACTTACTTTTGACCCTTCAATTCAAACTTGTAACCTTTCAATATCTGCAAAAGCTGCATCCTCTTTGTCCTATTCTCTGGCTGGATAAATCACAAATGAACACATTTCCACTGACTATGAACAAAATAAAAGATTAAATACAATAACAATATCTCCGATTGACTTAAATCATACAAATCGATAAACTCGCGCATCTCGGACCAAAAATAAGATCCGGAACAAATAGTAATTAGTAAATAATGGAGCACCACTAAAATGATCCGAAATAAAATTAATTATTTCTTATCGCTCGATAAAAAAGTGTAATTTAATGGGGGTTAAAGAGATGAAGATCAGGTGGTCCCCTAGCCAGCTCATTCATTAGTGGAAGTAGTAAAAAAAAAATACAAGTCAAAGGTGAGTCAACCCATGGATGGCATCTGCACTGCAGCATCCTTTCAACCCTTTGTGCTCTGATTTTCTGCCTTCTTCTGTCCACACTCTTAGCTAGCTAGTAAGACTAATATTTGCATTTAAAACATTTTGAAAAAGCTATTCACAAACCCAATGTTTTTATTATTACCTTTTCACTTTGTGTATATCCTACAATATTTAATGAAATCGACAACACAAGTTTGAATGTGTATTTAATATGGTCAAATTTTCAGCCTATTTCTCGTCTCATTTAAAGCTAAAATATGATTTTTGACATACAAAGAGAGTGGATGGGTACTTAAAAGCCGAAATGATGAAAGAATTGATTTTAGGGAATGAATGAATGCACGGAACACTATATAACGGCACGTCCTAATGTCATTCAAAGACAGTAAACTAATAACACAAGAAAACGTCCATATTACATACCACTTGAAGCTTTAGTTTCAACCTACTTCTTACAAATATTTTTAGAAATTAGGAATAAGTAGGCGAAATTAAGATGATTTAAACAGGTAAAAAAAAGTGATAAATGACCAGTGAAATGTTATTTATGGTGAGTTGAAGGAAATGTAGATGGACATTGAAAATATTGAGGAGAGATAATTAAATAGGATATGATACATCGTTAACTGCATGACTTTAGATTAAAAGAGATGATGATTACGTATTGGGATATACGGAGAAAGGCCTAAATGCCTCTCAATATTTGAATTGATAAAAAATTAACCTACATCCATATATAGGTCCTAAAATACCCCTGACGTCCACCTCGAAGATATTTTTGAACCAAAAAGTGAATGTAAAGAGTATTTTAAGGGCGATAAGTGTGGTAATTTTTTCCTACTATTTATTTTATGTTATAATTTATTGTTTCTTGATCTTAATATTCACATTATTTACCTTTATCCTTCTTTTATGAATGCATGTAATGTTTTTCTCATTAGTTGTTATGTCCTTTGTATTTTTTTTAAAAAAAAATCATTTTGACATGTGATGCTTGAGTCATGTGATCTTTCAAAAGATATTTTCTTTTATCTTTACGAAATATGAATAAAATTATACACTTTATCCTCATCCGATTCCATCTAAAAACTACACTAAATATATTACTATTGAAAGTCAACTTATCAAAATAAGACTGAATTTTAAAACTTAAAACAACAACGCCTTCCTAGTTATATAAAAAACTAAAAGTATTGTTGGGAGTATATCCTAGTCTTTTTATATTTAAACTACACATTGTATGAATCAACGACCCAAATTTGAATATTTTGATGGGTACTTAAATAAATATGGTCAAAATTCCTGTTATTTTTTCTTGTCCTTTTATAAAATTTAAATTGAATTTGGACATATACATGGATGGGCACTTAAAAGCCGAAATTATTTTCCAAACTTTTTATATCCCAATCAAAGAAATGATTTTGGGAATGAATGCACAGAACACTATACAACGGCCCGTCAAGGAGAAAAGATAATGAAAAAGAAATGTCATTCAAAGACAGTTTCGATACACTTAAAAAGAAAAACATCTTTAAAGTTAAAAATAAAATTAAATTAATAATTTTTAAGTTAAAAAAATAAAAAGTTCAAAAAACATATTTTTTTATTTTTTAATTTATTATAAGTTATTTTAAATTTATTTTTAATTATTTTTAATCTTGTCAAACACTTTTTAACTTATTTTAATTTATTCTTTAATTAAATACTTTCAAAATTAAAAATTGACATATTTGACTAATTTTTAAGTCAACCTAAACACCCTCTGAGAGATAAAAAAGGCGCACTCAATGAAAAACATAACAAAGTGACAATATGGCTTCCTTTCCTATCGGATTCTATCCAAGATTTTGGGGTCGTTTGGTACGATGATAAGATGTTTTACTGGATTAATTATTTCATTTCTTATATAAGTTTTCATATAACTGTTATTTTAAAATTATTATTTTTATTTCACGTATTAAATGATTAAATCATAGCAAAACACTTATATCAATTCACGATATGATGAAGTAAATCAAAGATTCTCGTATTCAAATTTCTATATGAACAAAATTACCTTTGTTAGAAAGCGTTTTATCGAATTTTTCCCAAAAATCAGAGCAAACACTCGTACATTTATAGCTCAATTCCAAACGAAGACGACATGCGAAAAAGCGTCACCGTCTTTGATTTGATATCCATGTACATCCACAATACAGTCAAAGTGTGACTGTTATTTTGTCAAAATATAATTGTACTAACTATCCTCCTGCCACATTTTTTTATACCGTGGTCATTCGTGTAGGAATCATGTCAGTAGCCCTTTAAATTAGATATTAAGAATGGATCATATTTATACAAAATGTGTTCTTTAGCAAAAATAATACTCTAATTAAATAACAATTCTCTTATTATTATATGGATATGATCCATTTATCGTCAAAAGGATTTTTAAATTTGAATTATAAAAAAATTATTATCGCTATTAAATTTTTAAATTCAAACTATGAAAAGAAAAATTTGTTATCGAATAGACCAAAAAGTGTTTGTTCGGATCTTAATTAGTGTAGCAAATAAATTTCAAATATTGAATGCACAAAGGGATAAGAAAAGAAGACCCTCCCCTCTATGAATATAAATGTGATTCTTTCGCGATTTTGAATTTAATTGGTTACTACCAAGTACTAGGGAAAGTTTTCCTATTTAACAACCCTACAAAATATCCTTGCTAGGGAGTGGAAATTTGTTTAATTTTAATTTATTTTTTGGGCAAAAAAATCCAAAATCTATAAATAATAAAAAGACAACTTTTTCTTGGCCAAAATATAGCTGTTCAGTTTAAAATGTTCTTTTAAAATTTACCTCATAATTACTTTTATTTATTAATGACTCTGACTCATTTGAAAAGCATGATTTATCCAACAAAAAGTTTTTCACCGAAAGTGTCGATTTTCACAAGATTCGTAAATATAATCAGGAAAAAATCAATTCAATAGCTTACAATTTACAAGAAAATAGAACCAACAGTTATTTTCATATGATTATGTTATACTCTACTGCATGAAATACTAAAGCTAATTATTTTAATTGAACTTTATTGTAACGTAGATATAATCATAATTTGCATAATGACTTTTTATATAATATATCATCTAATTTATTATAAAAATAAAAATAATAATATTGAAATAATATTTTTTTAAAAATTATCTAAAAATCGAGTATCAAACGCTAGCTAGTCCTTATTATGTAGTGGTGTGAGAGAAAGAGGGGTCCTATTAGGAATTTATTTTTATATAAGCAACCATTGGCTATGTTCTGTTTTGTTTGAGAGTCCATAGTGAGTCTTGTTCATGGCCTGCTTAGAAATGTACAACAAAAATAAGTCATCTTCTGACCAAAACAACAACAAACTATACTCAATGAGTCCTAGAATCTCCTTCTCAAATGACTTCATTGATTCTTCAACTAATTCTTCTCAACACAATGAGAGGAGGGATTCCTATTCCCCTGTTTCCTCTGACTTTGAATTCTCCGTCACTAATTATACCATGCTTACTGCTGATCAACTCTTCTCTAAAGGCAGATTGTTGCCTTTTAAACACACGCACAAAACTACTACTATCAGAGATGAACTTCAAAATGACGATGATTTTACCTTGACCATACCCAAAAGTTCTACTACATGGAAAGGTTTATTAGGAATCAAAAAATCTAAGAAAAAACATGAAAAAACGCCTCATTCTACCAAGGTACCTTTTTTTTTTATTTAATTTATTTATAATCGACTCTTTTCTTTTTGGATGATTGTCTTGTTTATAATTTGCAGCAAGGGTACAATGAGTCTGGTAATGGAACAGATATGGACTTTCGTTTTAATTGAAATTGAAACTACAAGGTATTTTGCGGGGATGGCTTTTATGCTTTTTCAGTTTTCAAGTTTGGGAGAATTGAATCAAACATAGATTCTGATTTGTTTTGTGTACAACTTCAATTCTTATCATTTTCTACTAGTAGTAGTACTATCTTTTAGATCAATTGTGTTCTTTCTATCATCAATTGTTAAATATGGGAGATTTTGGCTTTACTTTTGATGAAGCATTGTTGGAATATATCTCTAGGTTGTATAATTTTGAGTTCACAGATGAAATGACAGCTACAAGGGGCATTTCGGCTAAAAATGATTGAGAAAGAATCTATCACTTTTTATTTGTCTGCTGTATTAAAAAACATTTTGTTATTTTACTTGCAGCATATCAAGACAAAGTCATATATTTCTTTTCAGCCTTGATATTTCTTCAAATTATTTTTCTAAAACCTAACCTAAGACTAACATTAATTAATATTATTATGGAAAAAAAAAACTCATGTGACTTGCAAAGTTCAACTGCAAAATACTGGTAGTACTAAGGTACATGACATATTATTCTTTATTTCCTTCTTGTTCTTCAGCTAGAGTATTATATTTTTAGTACTAGTAAAAAAAAGTATATAGATTAATATTAGAATTGAAAGTTAAGGGGTCAAATGACAGGCTGGATGAGGAAGAAGCACAAAACTCCAAAAGAGATTTCACTTTTACCAATCTGAATCTGAGTCATGAGAATTGATAAATGTGCATTTGAATAGTACATTTATACATATAAATACTATAAATTATAATGTCCATAGCGTGGGAGCTGCCGGTCAAAACGTACTTGGCCCATTTTGCAAAGAAGCTTCCTATTCCTATTCACGTTCAACTATGGTACCAAAAAACTCGTTTATTTAGTATTTAAAAGCTTTTCCAAAATCAAATGAACAGCCAAAAAAAATTATGTTTTGATTGGCAGTAAAAATTTATAATTAAAATAAGTTCAAAATAAATAAATTAAGATTCATCACTTCTCTTAGACTAAAACATCAAGATGGATTCCATGATTTTAACAAGCAACAAAGTTCTAAATGAATATTTCTCATTTTGAAGAGACTAAATTTCACAATTTCAAAAATACTCCCATATTTAATCTAAAGATGTAAAAACAATCTAATCCCATAAATGGGATATGAGAATGTAAAGCATGCAGACCAGACCATACCCTCTGATATACCCTCGATTCAAGTAAAGAGAGCAATTCTTTTCCTCATCTAATAAGAAAATTTTGAAACAGTGACTTAGAATATAGACTACTTGTACACACGAGACACCAGTCCTTGAATTTTTTTAGCTAGGTTTTTAGGCTTAAATAACAATAGCAGCAGAATTTAGCAATTGAAAAAAGTAAAATTATCATGTCCTCCTAGCTTGATATTACTACCAAGTACAAACTACTAAGATATACTAACAACATTCTCCCTTTGTACTGTTCCCTCTGATTTGCTGCATACATCATATAATATAGATAAGATTACCATGGAGCATTGACTTCTCCTTGAAACATAAGCTCATAACTCTCAGCTTTTGATTTCAGAGCCTCAACATCAGCAACATATTTTCCAGAAGCTTGTTTCAGTTCCTCAAGTTTCATTTCAAGATTCCGTATCTCATCTTCAGCTCGAGACCATTCCTTTTTAGCGTCCCAGTACCTCTTGGTGTCCGAAGCACCTTCAGAGTCGAATGCAAGACTCAGCAACCAGCGCAGACGAGTCCTCAAAAATCCAACATTCATGCCCAGAAGTTCAAAAGATTTCAGTGACTTCTCCCATTTATCAAATTCCTTCCGTGGGGTGGTGAGCTTGCAGGCTCTTACCATATCGGCAATGTTGACGACTTCAAAAATCATACCAGCAACCAACTTACAATGAAGACCTTGTAAAAGACGATCGTGAAGAAAAGCATTTTTACTGCAGCATAACTCATAGTACTTTCTCCTTATATGTTCAGGAAGTTCAGAGTCTATGCATGCTCCATTCACCAGAATGTGGAACTCCTCAAGGCTCTTAATGTCTCCAAAATTAACAGCAAGACCGGAGGACCTTGAGCCCTCTAAAATTTCTGAAGCAACCTCATCACTATCATTTCCCGACTGTGCCTCCAATGGCACAAGTTGTTTACTCAGATCCTCCTTTCGTCTCCTCTTTTGCACAACAGTTAAGGGAAGAGACTTCTTTTGACGCTTCTTTATATTATTACCAATAGCTCCCTCTGACATGCGACAAATTGGAAACAAGTTGTTTAGAAGAAAGACAAAAGACTAAAAACTATATCATGTTTCACAGAATGTTTCGGGTATAAAATTGATTTACTGACCTGCATCACTTTGCTTGGCGGGTGCATCCAAATTTAGAAGGCTAAGAGCTCCATCCACCTCCTTTAGATCATTTGCTCTTATGACATACACCTATGAAATCAGAAACCAAGTTTAGATAATGTTTGCAGCTAAATCTGTATATTTGCAGTTAGAAAACCATTTCTTCAATTTCCAGGTTTCTGCTTCACTTCATGGTGAGCATTCCTACTGAGATGTCCTATATAATATCTGACACTAGGCTTAGGACGAAAACTATCATCACTTGCAACAGAGTTTATCATGCTGTTAACTGGATAACAGTTGATATAATATAAAGCAACTTTTTGAATAGTCCTAATTCAATCAGAAATTGCCTCTCCAGCCTGCCAAGCGATGTAGTTCCACAAGTTTTTGAATCATCCTCACCGTCAAAATGTTTCTATAGTGTCACTGTTATATACACATGACAAGGACTGCCATGAATTTGTTTATCCACTGTGAAATACATTTTCTATCCTATCCATTTGCTTCAGTAAAAGGATGCACTCACTAATAGCTATCTTCTTACTTTTGGTATCTTAAAAAGAATCCACAATATTTGTGGAATTAATGTTTAATCAAGTAAAAGAAACAAGTGCAGACCTGCCCTCAAATATAGGCACCAAAGTAACCAAAAAAATTAAGATGAAAACATGTGAATTCTACCAATAGTATTTGCCCATATATTTGTTCCTTCCAAAAGATACATTGATAGATACTTGGTTTGAGGACGGTATGCACTAACATGGGCTCACAGTGATGTTGATAAGACAGTCTCCAGACACTATCCATGAGGCCTAGAAGTACAATGCTAGGAAACCAGCTAAGCAAGAAATGAACCACAACAAATAGTATGTTCCATCTGGATCCATGATAGGCTAAGCAAATACGTGAGACATGCTCTACCAAGATACCTGCAAACCTTACTATGATGATAGTTCTTTTTACAAACCTATGACACATTAGCATGCCTGCTCTACCATATTTGGACTTGAATAGTTCAGCACAAGGAAAAAAGAGTGTTTACTGCACTTGTGATAATGTCAGTCATCTACTTCCATCCTGTCCAAGCACAATGCCACAAAACTGGTGGCCTCAAAATTTGTAGATTACAACTGAAAGAGACTCAACTCTAACAAAGTCTCCCAGGATATATATTAGTATCAAACATACTAGAGTCAAATTCAAGAGCGTCTTCAATATCTTCTTCCAGCATTAATCTACAAGTACCATAATTCTGCCCAAATCTATTGGTTTAACAGAGAATGTGGCCTTCGGATGAGAATAGAACCATTTTAAACTGACCAATTCACACCCCTGTTGCAAAATCTTCATCGACGTGCAAATAAGTTGGCTTCACATGATGACGTCACTCTGATAGACCATGAAACGGGAAAAACAAAATCGACCCACAAGTAACAATAGTTATCTGCTACACTTCTGTACAAGTAGATAAACTAATACGGTAGCAAGCTGAGTCAAAGCATGTTAAGAAAAGAAATTTGGGAGTGTCACCTTGAACCTAGTAGGCTCGACAAGTTGAAAAACTAAAACATCTCCCTCAACCAACTTGTGAGCAGCAGCATACTTTCTCCATCCTGCACTAAGTCCGGTCTTTTCAGCAATGTACTTTATTTCAAACTCTTCTCCAGTCTCACTTTCAAGAATAACCGGAGTGTCCTTTCTTGGAAGATGGTTCTTGCAGAATGGCACAGGAAGCCCCTATTTGTATGGACAATATAAAACAAAAATTAGAGGATTAAGTAAATAATTACTTTGCTAAATCAAAAGTTAAGTTGCTTAGACAAAACTTACCATCCAAAAACAACTACCGACATGTGATCTAACTAACAATTTCATGAAGCTGGGATATTCATTTCCAATACTTAACAGGAACTCCTCTGCTCGAATGATGATTGGTGATTTCATTTGGGTAGCACTTCCAGACCCATCAGCTGCAGCTCTCTCTAGTTTGGTGCTTCAAGATAAAAGCAAATAACTGTCACTCTCAAAAAGTGAAGGTTCATGATTATGCAAGAATAGCCAAAGAATGTTTTCTACTGAAAGACTGACCTAATTGACCTGCATCCAGCAACAGCTACTCCCTGCTCAAGGATAAGAGGAACAGCAACAGAGATGTTAAAAGTAATTTCTTGGTAAAAGTACACAGTCATGGAATGTGACAAAAACTATAGTGTGTTAGAAATTTGGTAAGATCACAATTATGTTCTGAATCTAAAATTGGCATAAGCAAAAGCATCTCCTGAAATACAGTGTAAATGTCGAATGCAACAGGAAGGAAAATGATTATATCTCATAAAACCAGAAAAGGGATTACTACCATGCAAACTAATGAGTTATTTGGCATCACGAAACCAGCATGAGCTTTAGTAGAATGCAGATTATACCTTTAACTTAAATCTTAAATTTTGTGTAGTAATGATAACTCATTTTATTTATTCAAAATAATACTTGGCAGACAACTGAAAGAGCCTTTCCTCCCACTAGAATATTTGCCAATGCGAGTAATCTGAAGTCACTCTTAGGCATAGACCAATCTTAGACTCCTAGTTTGGAAAATGCAAGTTGTTTATGAATTTGAATAAGCTTTGAGTCAACCCTGATTGGTTCCATCCATGCTGTACTCAGCTGTCACAACTATTTTCTCTAGTTTCATCTCCTCTAATAGCTAATTGTCTATATTTTTTTATGCTCAATCTTTCAGTTTTCCTTTTTCAGTCTAAAAGGAAAGCGAAGTGACTATCTCAATTTTTTAAGTGAATCTTACTATCTCAAGGAGCTTAGCTTTTAAAGGACTCTTAATAAAGAAAGCTTTTTTTTAAGAAAGCAATCCTTTCCCATTATTTCATCCCATTGATACAGATAGGGGACTACCTGTGGAACCTTATTCGATGGGACTGCCGGCTGGGGGTTGGACGAGTACTCACTTCTACTTTAGGAACTCTACATCATATTACATTCACAAATACCAAATAACTACCAGTTTGACTTCAGATTTAAGCACAGAAAAAAACCTTAAAGGACTAATTAAGAAACCTATAACAGAAATAAGTCCTTTCATAAGTGCAGTTGTTGAAGTTCCCAAATAACTCATGACAGAAACAAAGATCACGGAGATGGGGTGGCCTGGTGGAACAGTCGGAGTAAAAGGCTAGGGAACCAAGCTAAGAGTTGGCTGGGACAATTTTTAGGGAAATGTTGTGGTTGCTTGCTTAAGGTAACTTTGGTAGCCAGGTTGCATTGTAAATCAGCCTGTTTTCTTAAGTGGTCGCGTTAATTACTATCCCAGGTTCAAGCATCAGCTTAGACAGGTTTGCAATTGATGAGATCCTAACTGTAAACAAGAGTTGGAGTTGTAAATACTGCTACCAGAATCACATTTTCCACCAGAGTGGGTTGCAAATTAACATAGCAATTAGTTGAACCGTTATCAGCAAAACCAGTAGGATAAATTGGTCATACATCAACTGATCCATAGGTTATCGATTGCTAACGAGTACTGTGTGTTCGACAGGAAATAGTTGATATGAAGAGAAGTATATCTCACATTGCTGGATTGGGACTGTTTCTTGAATACCCTTTTCTTCCTGAAGGGAATTGTTGAAATCTGATCAACCATCTCCTTAGGCTTCCTTCTTCTCTTACCCTGATGAAACCATTAAGCCAGATCCAACATCAATTCAGTAAATCAAGACAGGCAAATAACAACACAGCGAGAAAAGAGTACCTACCAGCAAAGAAGAAATTGGAGTTTGGGTAGATGGGGTTATGGAATTAATTGGAATAGAAGCATCAACAAGACTCAAATTGTCATTCCCCAATTTGGGTATTGCAAAATCAGGCTCAGGTTCAGGTTCTTGAGTTCCAAGTTGTTGATTTTCCTGTTCCTCATCAAAAACCTCCTTCTTGGGCATATCTGGGTAGGAAATCGAAACACGTTCTTGATTTGGGGGTTCACTTCGATGAACTACTTTAATCTTCATTTTCCTGATGGAAAATGGAATAAAGATTGTACCTTTGAAGGGATTTGTTCTTTTTCCTATCAGATCCTATTCCTATCACTCCCCTGGATAGAAAAAAAAAAATGTGATGCACACAACAACGAAGACTAGAATACAACTACTAGTAAAAGAAAAAGATAGAAAAAACCCTTTTAGGTGTTGGGTGATAGGCACTTTTTTTTTTCATTCGGTTAATCAAACAAACACAATTAGAGATCCATTTTTGTGGTTTAATAATCTTTAGCTCGATTACAAAACATGAACCATTTTTCACTATACTGGCATACTGTCGTGTGTGTCTCTAGCCACCTGGTTTACACGTGTAACTTGTTAAAGCTACCATTCCTTGAATCTCCTGATAATGAAGAAACAGTTATTTGCCAGTCTAGTCTTGTAAACACTGGATAAAATAATGTGAATATTTTAGCAAAGTTCTCTCATATAATATATAGTCTAGTTAGTATTAATTTTGTGTAAATGCAAGAGGAGTTTGTTGTAAGTTGTAAGATTTATTAGTGGCCGATCAAGTGCCTCATTCAACAATGTAGAATCCATCACCAAGATTTTGCATTTTGGGCCAAAGTACTAGTAGGGTTATAATACTAATTCCTAGTCAGGACAATACTTCATGTTATATGGAATAGATTCGCAATTATCAAAGGATTCTAAAATAATAATTATAAAAAATACAGTAAACCTGATTTGGTTTCTACAATGATCCAGTTCGTGTGCATTTTTCCTCTTTTGCTTAAGCTAAAAAGACTACAATGACAACTTGACCTATAAAAACAATAAATGGGGGTTGACTAATTACTTGGGCCAAGCTTTAAATTGTATGGTCAACTATAATGCCCGGAATGTAATCTAGTTTATATTTTGCGTTCCACTGTAGTAAATAATAAGAGTAAAATTTATTAAAGTAATAATTGTCTCTCGATTTGCTCTGGACAAGTAAAAGGAAATTTTTTTAATTTTTGATATACTTGACGTGTAAGTGTCATGGTAAGAGAATCAATCAACTACACTTTTTGGGATTTTTTTCTTTAACAAATTGGAATTCAACTCCCATTTTTTGGCACACTAAACTTCATATAAAAAAATAATTATACAAGAATAAGATAGAAGTTAATTTATCGCTCTTCGTCATATATCTATAGTAATTTTTAATAGTTATTAAAATATAGTGAATCTTTTTCACAAACCTTGAACATGTTAGGTTCCTAATTTGTCTATTCAAATGTTTAGCCATAAATATTTGATTGAACCAAATATTGAAGCACACAATTTGAAGGGTTTGACCAACTACTCCCCTTTTCTTTATTCCTTCATAGAGTGAAAACAGAAAAAAAGAAAGTGAAAGATTAAAAATATATAAATGAAAAATTGGTGTGCCTCTTGCAATATTCCTTATTCTTATAAAATATAGAGTAACTATTAGTATAGTTTTTCCTATTGCAAGAGTTATTAAATGATTGTGATTTTGTTGATAATTACTCAATTAAGATAAAGAAAGTTCAGTGTTGGAATAGGACTTTATTTTAGGTTAGTGGTTATGTTTTAATTTCATAATTTAGCTTAAAAATAGGTTAGAGTCAAAAATTAAAGCGTGGTAGGCTTAGACTAATCATCCTCAGCAGCCTACGGAAACTTTCCTAATTGTGCTTCAAACACGTAATCCAACCAAAATCTTATCTTATCATCACTACTATTATTTTCACACAAAATAAAACACATGCAATTTATTCTTTTTAATAAAAATGGCCATTGGAATGTGTAAGCTAATGTGGCTTATTTTGCCCCACCCAAAAAAAATTAAATTCAACCCCTCATTTCTCCTATAGTCACATTAAATTTAATGTGATTTTACAGAATCATCGAGGTACTTTTTACAACAAAAAAATAACAGTTTAAAAGTGCTTTATTCTTTATAGATTTTATGCATGTGTTGAATCAATATTAAAGACAGAAATAGATTTGTATGTGAATAACATGATCAATTCTAAGCATTAAAAAATAAGACAACTTTCTTAATTAGGCCCTCAATGAGGTACCCTGTTTTTAGCGACTAGTTGAGTGTATTTTACATGTGTGTTACGTTGATAGATAAAATTATGTATAAAAAGAATAAAATTATTTTTAAAAATTCCGTTGACATTAAATAAAAATTATATCTATTTAAATGATAGGAAGTTCATACATGGAGATTAAAACGTTATATTAAAAAATATGAATCTCTTCCTCGAATATTTTGAGTTCTTTAATTATTAATTTATTTATTTTATTTTGCCATAAATTAAATAAGATTTATATGATGTAACAAATTGTTTTTTAAAGTGTTAAAATATTAAGAATTTCAATATAGTTCAAACAATAGAACATTATTTTAAAGTACTATATATTGAAAGTTCTTATACTTAGTACAAATAAATAAAAAATTAATAGTTATAACTTTAATTAATTTCAAAGTCTTTAAAAATTATGATATATCTGTAATAACTAATTTAGTGCACCTTAATTGCACATGTGTGTAGACCTAGAAGCTACTCCATAAATCACAAATTTGTTGAAATAGAGTAAAGTTATAATTTATAATTATGGTCCCAATGATTTACAAATTTCAATACTAAGCTAAAACAAATTATTAGGTCATGAATGATTTGTTTATAGCAATAACATAAATGATCTCAATATTTAGCAATAAAATGCCCAATATTTAGAAGAAAAAAAATGTATTTGAGTTATTACAGACAAAAAGTAAATTGTGGGATCTTTTATGCCAAATTTAGGCCATAATATGATCGTAAAATTCCTAATTTTTCCTAATGTGATTGTGATTTTATTCTGCTTTATATCTTTTATGATGTCATCATATTTAAAATATATTTTTTTCTTGCCATATATTTTTTGGATTCTTTGATTATTAATTCGCCTAATCTCTTTTATCATATATTTTAAAACTTCTTAATTTTTAAATCTTATAAAGATAATTAACTAATAATTTGAGGAAAATAATACTTTGAAAAAAATAATAAATGAAAATTTTTATCTCTTATAAAGTCTTGTAAAGAAGGACAAAGAATTCAATCAATATTTTAAGACCTTAATACTTTTAAAATTATATGTTTTTCTTAAAAGAAAATATTTTGTACCATCATATTCCAATTTATCTGTCTTATTACTCTTTTAGTTAGTCTTTTTTTTTTAATATTTTGTTTGTCCTGATTTTTAATTTTTTGCTTAGGCCATGGATTATAAGTTTTAAAGTCGTTATCATTCCAAAATAGGCCGCTATAAGCTTAAGGTGCATTAACTATTAAGAGAAAAAATCAAGTAGTAGAAGCTACATTTCTTTTTAAAACTTTTCAATACTATTTCTAACTTCATCGCCTCTCTGTTTCTAGAAGACAAAACATATCTACTTAGTAATTATTTTAATTATTGATGAAAGAAATTAAACCAGTAAGAAAAGTCTGCATAATTATTGATATTCTAATTTATTTTAAGAAAAAGAGGCACACCAAATTTCACAAAAAATTAATCCTCCTATGACTATGACTCGTCCTTAATTACGCCATGGACCAACACAATATAATTCCAGCTTAGCTTCTCTCTTTAAAAATTTTATTAGTTGCCTTTTATAATTCATTCTTGAGTTTCTGTTATCTGACCAAAGAAAAAAAAAAACATGACCAACAACGTAAATTCTTGGTTCCAGGGTGTTTATGTTGTTTTCGCGTTTTGCTCTGCTTTATTTTTGGGTGCTATCAAAAGTAAGTAGTACTAATTTGTTTTATGATTGTTGTTGATGCGAAGGGGATTTTGGAAACAGACTCTCGTATATTGTTGTTGATCTGTGTTACTGTTGGTGGTTCTCAATTGCATAATTTTTCTGATTGCAGGTTTGTTGGTGGGTCCAATTGCTGGGCTAATACTTATAATAGGAAATGTTGGGGTGATTTTATGTCTGTTCCCAGCACATGTTTTCTGGACAATTTACACCCTTGTCAAGTAAATGTCTAAGGCGATTCATTTATGTTGTACAAAGTTGAATTTTTTTTCTAATATGTGGATATGTTGACAATTGAACAGGACTAATAGGTTTGATGCACCACTTAAAGTAGCTTTGTTGTTCGGTTTGCCAGCTTTATTTGGTATTTGGTTGTGTTTAAGCTTAGCTGGTAGTATTTTTGTGGGAGTTGGATATGGTTTCTTTGCTCCTTGGGTTTCTGCCTTTGAAGCTTTCAGACACGACGATGAATTTAATAAGTTTGTTCATTGCGCTCTGGTAAGAACCAATTCTTGACTTTTGGTTCTATACTTTAGTATTGTTTTTGATTAGGTTATTTTAATTTTCAGGATGGAACATGGGGAACCATAAAAGGTAGCTGTACTGCTGTTAGAGATTTTGCAGATATGTGTTATCATTCATATCCAATGTATTTGAAGGAACTCCGTCATTCCCCTGCTTCTCTTCACCTTCAACCTTTTAGGTTTCTTTCTAATTTCCCTTTCTATGTTTTCTTTTTCCTCAAAAAAAAAAAAAGGAGAAATGGAGTAGAAAATTCGAATTTTCAGGTCAGAAAAAAAAATTAGTAAAAAATAGGGGACAATCATAATGAATTTTCTAAATGTTATACACGTTTTGATTTTCTAACAGGGCTATATTATTATTAAAGCTCTACTTACCACAAATTATTTTGATGACGAAGTCAATAAACTACCTTGGACTCAGAATAATAAATGGATTTGACTTTCTCCGTGCCCTCACAAAGTCACAATGAACACATTATAGTCTGGTGCACAAAACATCCTGTGTTAACGAAGTTGGGAAAGGGGTACACCTGTTGATGTAGACAGTCTACCATAATGCAAGCATTAGTGGTTGTTTCCACGGCTTGAACTGGTGACCACACAGAGGCAACTTTGTAGTTGCTCCAGAATAAAAGAGTAAAAATCAAGAAAAGAAGAAGGAAAATGGTAATGCATTTAGTCTAGAAAATGATAAGAGATAAACTAGAATACAAGAAAAAAATATTTTATATGATTTGTGGGAAGAGTTTTATATCAAGCAGGAAAAAGAAAAAAAAGGATAATACCAATCAAAGTTATATGCAAATAGAATGTTCCAATTTCTTATTTGGCTACTTGCATCTATTCAATTCTCTTTTTGATAACCAGTAAAAATAATGTGCAAAATGTCATGTTGCAGATTCATCCATGTACCAGGATGTATCATGGTTGGTTTATTGGGACTGATTGTGGAAATTCCTCTTTACACTGCTATAGCTATAGTAAAGAGCCCATTCATGTTGTTCAAAGGATGGTACAGACTCATACATGATCTGATAAGCCGCGAAGGCCCATTTCTTGAAACTGCTTGCATTCCCATTGCGGGATTAACAATCCTACTGTGGCCTCTTGTTGTCATTGGAAGTGTCATAATGGCTGTTTTCTCCAGTTTTTTCATTGGATTATATGGAGCTGTTATCGTCTATCAGGTAAATTATTCCGTAATTGCCTCATTAGTTTCTCAGTTCTGTCTGCTGTTTTAGTGTGACCGTCGGATTTATCAGTAGTTAAAAACTGTGATATCAGGAGAGGTCCTTCCAAAGAGGTGTTGCTTTCGTGGTTGCAATGGTGGCAGAGTTTGATGAGTACACAAATGATTGGCTTTACCTTAGAGAAGGGTCCATTCTTCCAAAGTAATTGCTTGAGTTCTCCCTTAGTTCTGTATACACGGTTTTCATATTTGTCAATGTTACTGATCATCTTAATCGCAGCCAGACCTCGTTATCGGAACAAGAAGGGATCCAATTCGTCAGATTACTCTGTGAAACGAAACAGCTCAGTACAAGGTAGATTAAACTCGATATTTGCTGAAGCACCTGCAATGCTCGTGCCAAGCCTAACATCATCTAGATCAGTGCGGGAGGCAATACAAGAAGTGAAAATGGTGCAGGTGTGCTTTTCTTTGTCTCTTCCTTTCTGCCTAATCTGCAAAATACTGACAAACATGTGAAATGGCTAATTTGCGAAATGCTAACAAGTAACATCTTTATATGTACTTTGAAGATTAATTAAGTAAATGAAAGTATTCACTCTTTTAATAACTTAAGCTTTTAGATAAGATAGTCACACAATTCGACTTATCTTTCATAAACAGAATCATAGTTTTTTTTGTCTTATAAACCATGAAATTGGGTAATTGACATGTCACAACAATGAAAAGGTGTGGCATAACATGATGAGATCATGTGAAATAAGGGGCAAGGAATTATTGGACGCGAAAGTGATAACCCCCAACGACCTGGATGATTGGTTGAAGGGAAAACATGGAGTTGATGTTGCAGTCATCAATGTTGGTTTAGCATGTTATACATTTCTACAGATAATCTTTTATTCCATAAAATCCGGATCAGATGGATTGTTCCTTCTAGAGGATCTTGAGATCACTCAGCTGAACAGACCTCAGGACAGATTATTAGACTGGTTTTTCCAACCAGTTATGGTCCTCAAGGAACAAATTAGAGCCCTGAGCCTAGAAGAGGGTGAAATGAGGTTCCTAGAGAAAGTGGTCCTTTTCGACAGCAACTCTGAACGCTTTAAGGCCTGGGAAAATGGAAGCGTAGCACCTCAGGATTCTCTCAGGGTAGCTCAAATTGAAGGCATAAGCCGAAGGTAAGCCTCTTTGTTTATATCTTCATTACAAGCTTGCAGTGTTGAAGCAAAATTTGTGTGTGGTGATGATACATGTAGTAAATGATGAAGAATTTATTCTGTTGGTTTGGCAGGATGGTGGGAATGATTAGAAGTGTTTCTAAGTTTCCAACTTATAGAAGGAAATTCAGACAGATAGTGAAAACATTGATCATGCAGTATTCCACTATTCCCAGAGAAGGTTCTACGAGATCTGTTCCTCGTTCTGTAAAGAACAGTTCCACCCGATCAGTGTCCACAAGATCAAATGGTTCTCTCGAAATTGTTTAAACATTTTAAGTATAGATTAGTGATCTTTAACTCCCATCGTGGTTATTTAAGAGAGTTCATTAAGTATATCACTGTTGAAAGACCAATTTTCCAAGCTCAAATATCTTCCCACGGACATCTTATATGAATTCATCAACAACATCAAGAAAGGTCATCAAAACTCTCACTATCAAGTAAAATCAACGTTTCTTAGAGATCAGTACAGTTGTATTTTTGTCTCCGTGTGATTAGAAACTTGTACAGACATGACTTTGTTTGTTTTCCTTTTAAAGGTCACTCCCGAAAAGAGCAAGATACAGAGTTAGAGATGATGTAAAATTACTTTATGTTTTTCAGTCGATAAGATACTGGATCATTCTACATTTTGCTCCAGATGAATGATTCCATTTTCTATCGAACTCCAATATGTTGTATTCTGTAGAGGGGATGTCTTATACAATATGCTATCGAACTCAACTGTTTCTATCTATCTAGCATATCTTGTAGACCAAAATTTGGTCCTGCAAAACGGATATTGGTGACTTATTTCTTTACATCAATTCAAATTATGACAGTAACTAGCATTGCCTAATCATTTTGCTTCAATGATTTGAATCTTAAAGCTAAGTAGCTAAAGTTTTAGGGCATGTGTTAAATTGATTGGTTAAGGAAACGCTAATTGGAAAAAACAGCGAGGAGAAAAGACATTTAGGAGAAAGACAACTTTGAGTCTCTTCCAATTAACTTAAAAGAAGTAGTTTAAGTAAAAAAAAAAAAGTCAAATTTGACTTTTAAGTCAAAAAAATAAAATATAGGAAGATATCTATTTTGGTTTTAAAGTTATTTTTAATTTTATCAAACACTTTCTAACTTATTTTAAGTCATATTTTGACTTATTATATGTTATTTTAGTATTTGTCAACAGTTGCAGAAATTAAAAGAATGACTTAAAAATAGAGTTGACCAATTTTTAAATCGATTCAAACACCCTATGAGAAATGAGATCTCCAGCTTTACCTGGTTATTTGTACATAGTTCTTTGAAGATTCTCTTATACTAATCCTGATTATGAAATAACTTTTTAAAGCACTATTAGTCAGATTTAGATTTCCAAAGCATAATTTACAAGATAAATAACCTCTTATGATATATATTTCTACCGTCAAGTCAACATGAACCAGATAAAATGAACCGGGCACTGAGGAGTAACTAGCAATTGCTGGGTCCCTTTTCGTTTATATCCTTTATTTATACGCGACAAAAGAACTTGCAGCAAAGTCATAAGATGGCTTTATACCAAATAAAGATGCATGATTATGTGCAGACTTTAATTTTCTGTCCTGCCGCATAACAAATAGTGCTCAAATTGTAGAAAGTAATACACTTTTAGTGTAAATTTTTTTTGTTGACGGTGTATTCTTACACTAATTAACAACATATATAACTTAAACTCAACATAATGTACTCAGGAGAAACATTGCAAAAAATAAGTACATTGGCGGTAATTTACTACTATAAGAATGTTGCACCAAAAGAACACTCAAAAAGGGTAATTACTTCAATTAGTTGATGCACAGTTAGCATTTAGCCACATTATTGCAAGGAACTATAGAAACTTATTAGCGTGTGTGATTTATAGGACATAGGTTTGGACCATGAAAGTCGTTATTAATATTTGCATTTATAGTAGGTTGTTTAGATCACGCTCCTCGGGTGCAACCCTTCTCCAAATCATACATAATCACGAAATGATTTGTGTAACGGATTATTCTATTTATTAATTAATTTATTTAACTATGATTAAGTAATACGTATTCTCACATAATTATACATGACTAAAGTTAAATTGTTTGTTTTGACTCAAAAAAAAAATCATTTAACTTGGTTTAAGTTGACATCTATGCCCTCAAATTTTAGGTGACAAAAATTGAACAAATAGACACATTCATTTTACATAACATGCTACATAACGATTTTGTGTCCTATAGAGTGTTGACATGTATTATGCCAGGCCACTTAGAACTCAAGTCTCTGTTCAATTTTATATAAATTTTAAGTGTCTACTTGTATAAATATCATATAAGACCAAGATAAACGGAATATTTTTATGTAATATGCAGATGTAAAACTGATACCGAATATATATTTTCAGCAATAGTATACACTAAAATTACAATAGTCCACAAATCAAGGTATACAGCAGCAGGAGTACAGTACCCTAAATAAGGAAGCCTATTTCAGCAGATCCAAGAAGAATGCTGGAGTAACAAATGATCTTTTACCATTTCTTTCAATTACAACAGTTATCCTCAAACAACTTTTGCTTCATGCTAATTTTAAATTTTTGAGCACTTCACTAGTTCATGTGTTATTTTCCTAGAGCTAGAAGAAGCAGACATAATGCAAGTCAGTTTTCTTGCATAAGAAGTTGGAGTATTTTCTTTAGCAATGAAACCCAAATTACCAAAAGAGAACAAAAAAAAGTAATTATTTGTTTCACCCCAACCAAGTACTTTGTGACTGCATGGAGAGGTCCACACTACTAAAAGCCTGTACAAGAATAGCTTTCCTTTACTCAGCAGTCAGCACGTGTCCGTAACTTACACGGCAAGCTCTATTGCTGCGTTTTTCTCTACTCTAACCTATCACTGCCTACCCTCACAACGCCTCCACCAAATATTCCATTCTACTTCTTTTAGTCACAGAAGAAAATGTACATTTCCAACAGTATCAACAAATCATAAGTACTGTAACAACGGCCTATTTTATAAATTTAATTTCGCCCCATTACGAAGGAGGTTAAGATCGAGAAGATATCAAACTCGAAAATTAGGTCTTATATAGGAAATGATGATTTGCAGAGGCAGCTTCTCGGTTAATATTAACACAAAGAGAGATTTCGTGCTCCCGGCCTGTACATATTCAAATTGAACTCCCGCCCCATGGAAACCACAATCATAAAGCAATAAAATAAGACAAGTAGTACTAGTACTAGTTTAAAAGAGTGAACAGTTAAATATACTTGGAAATACTACTAACAAATTAGATTAAGAAGCAACTGATGATCTTGGCCTTGTGGTTTCATTGTCGAACCCATTCATAGCGACCTTCCAATGGCTCCTCTTTTGCAAAGTCAAAGTTGTATCTGTTACAGCACGCACTTTCATGAATAATGCAAAATTTTGAAAAAAGGAGATAGGGAGAGAGAGAGAGTTTTGTACTTTTCTGCAAAGTGTTTATGGAGATCTTTCTCGGCTGCAGCAAAGAACTCATCAAGCTCAGCCTCGGAGGGCATATTTGCCTCTGTCAATCGGCGGCGGCAAGATTTAGCATGTTGTGGTTTCGGTGTGGATTGAAATTCAACTTTGAATTTGCTGGATGATAGTATTATCTCTCTACTGCGGAATGATTCTTTGTTTTCAATAAACGTTGAAAGAAAAGACGGATCTGAAAGTGAATTGAAACGCCATTAAAATTACACATATTTACCTTTCTCTCAACTCTGAATAACTGGTTGCGATTTCCACACTGTCCTCCTGAAAAATTCGAAATTCGAATTTCAAATATCAGTCCGCCATAAATTTCACCAAAATGAACAGTTATAGAACGGCATGACAATTCGCTCCAATTCTAATGCATTACTATCAGACCTGAAAATAGTAAAGCAGAAAAATGGAAGAGCGGAACTAGTAAAATTCAAAGAGTTTAATTTCACATACATCCAGATCTAAAAATTTCGAGCTTCCTTTTGTGACATTGCTTGATTCATTATCTCCAAAACCAGATGCTGAAACGTTATCAAAGTTAGAACTCACAGCCGGTTCACACAACACAGTATTTCCCTGGGAACTAAGCTCGCTTGCTGGAGATTCTGAAACTACGGAATTCCTTCTAACACGAGCTACAGTTGGTGACATCTCCAAATCACCATCACGCTTCTTCCTCTTCCTTGTATCAACCACCTCTAAAACCTCCCGTTCTCTTGTCATCTTCACTGCTACCTCCGCAACCTCCATAATCACAACTTCTCCAATAATTCCCTTCGACTTGCACTTATACTTTCTTCTCATCAATCTCTCTCAAATTCTAAGTAATAAACTTGAACAAGTTACAGAAATTGTTTGTTATATAAATTGGTAGAATTGCAGAATTATGCACACCAGAATCGTACGATCTGACTGAAGATATCCTCTTTTGCCGCAGCGCTGCAGTGGGGAGAGAGAACAAGTGTTAGAGACGGTGATGGTGATAATGATGATGATAGGCATTCCGTTGAATGATTCGATTAGGTTCGTATTATTGGGCGCTTCATCTTGTGGTCCACCATTGTGACGGATCTTTTTCCTACACTAACGGAATTCTGACGTCGCCGTTAAGCGGATAAATACTCCGTTTATAAGTAAAATATATAAGAATAAGATAAATATATTATGGACGGAAATACTAATGTTTAATTAGACATAATTGGACTAACAGATAAGGTTAGTAGATAGGATTGTACAACCAGGATTAGATTACACTAGTGACTGCTCACTAATATTTTTTAGTTTAATTTCAAATTTTTTAATTAGTTTAATACTATACTTACTGTTTACCGATTTTTTTTTTGTTTTGTAATGAGAAAAAAGAAAAATATTTTATGAATTAAAATATTCTACAAAATTATTTTAAAAATATTGCTTTTATCTCACCAATCAAAATTAATGAAAATGGGTCACGTTCTATAGTCATTTCATCAATAATTAGATTAATTTAGTTGATGTGGTCATCCACTAGTAACCTTAAGTTTTATTTCATGTAAAATAAGCCTTTTAACTACTTTATCTCTTTGGCAGGAATAGAAATACTGTTCATATATTTAATTTCTTAAGAAAAGTATAAAAATAAAAGTTAACAGCTATTTTTTTATTCACTTTTATTTATTTCTAAAATAGAGTTTCATCAATTATTATTTTCGACATATTAATAAAAGGCAATTATTTTTGTCATGTTTTATTCTAAAATTAAATACTTATATTTCAAATTAAGACTCAATATCAAACATTATTTAATAAGGATAATTTAATAAAATATGTATATCAATCATTGAAGATATATATGTGTGTCATTTCAAGACTCAATACAAAATATAAGGATAATTAGTAAAATGCATATATGATATATCTAACATTAGAGATATAAATATGTGTCAAATTAAATAGTGATAAATAAAAATAAACGAAGAGAGTGATGTGAGAACGATTGTCCAACCGAAAGCCCTTTTAAGTCTTTGGTAACGATGGGACAAGTGAACTTCTTGCACATTTGAGGTAGATATGCATGTTTTTCCAATTTTTAAGTTTTAACCACCGACTGGTAGAAATTTTATGGTAACTTACGTATACTAGGATTGAGAGCTAAAATGAAACAACACTGATTTAGTATATTATTTTGATATGTTAAATAATATTTACTTATTTATAATTTTTTATTTAATTTATAATTTATTTTTATTATTTATTATAGTCATTTATATTATATAATAAAGGGTAATATGTTAAAAAATCCTTGTATATATAAATTTTTTTTAAATGTGTAAAGTAAATAATACAGTAATAAACAAGTATTGTTGACAAAGAAAGTGATTTACCTATTTCTATTAAAAAAAAAAGTTTGACAAAAAGGCAAAAGAGTAATTAATTACCATTTAAGTAATGTCATTGCCTGATCTTTTTAAGGGGTATGTCACACTTTAAATATTAATTTTTGAGTACTGGTTAGCCGCATAATGAAAAGTAAATTTGATTTAACGTTATAGGACGGTGGGGTAGCCCTTTTTTTTGAGATCAACACAGTAAAATTGTAGAGAATCTCATTAATAAGAATATACAGGTGAATGAAATAATTGTCATAGAATATGATTGAATTGTCAAAAGGATTCATTAATTATAATTGCTATAAGAAGCCAAACGTGTTCCTTCGTTGAAGGAAATTGTTGGGCGTAAATATTAAAGCGAGAAATAAGACACACAAATAGTTTCCTTCGTGAAAATAAATAATTCTTCTCTTTCATCACTTCCTTTGAACTTAAATTTTACATTTTTGGAGATATTTTTCTCATAAGAACCTAATGTTTTGACTACACATTAATCATTTCTTATGTTGCTTACAAGTTACAACTTTGAAATTTTATGCTTTTAGAGACATTGACTTTTTTTACGTCCATTAATAAAAAACGCGATATTCTTATTCATCGGATATTTTTCAGTATCAAAAAGAATTATACGTATAATTGAAAATAGTTAAGATTTTGAATTTTTAAAATACTCCCTTCATTTTTATGTATATGTTATTTTATATTTTGTGTTTCTTAAGAAAAATATTTAAGTTATCATTGTATTCTTATTTAGTATTTTTTAAAGTCAAATTTTTCAACAAATGAACATAAATTAGTTTATTTTGATTAATTAAATTGACCATTGAACATGATTTAATTTTTTAGTTTTTCTATATTAGTCAAATATATACTTTCAGGATTAATACTCTCAAGTCAAATTTATACTTTGAGGATTAATATTCTCAAGAATAAAATGGAAAAAATAGTGCTATTATTTATGTATTGATTTTGTAAAATGACAAGCAGATCATACCCATCTAGGGGGTGTCAAGCGACACCCATTCGTTTAAAAATTACATTATATATAAAAGTCAAAATTTTAATTGTATATAATATTGACATCTCTTCATACACACAAAAACTTTAATTTAGTGATTATAGTGACGTAAAAATCTCTTAAAATCATGTGTTCTAGTCCTGTAAGCTTCATAAAAGAAGGGAATAACAATTATTTGTGCACAATTTTTTATTGAATTAAAATATTTGTTGATTTAGGAGGGAGTAAAGATATAGTATACACAATTCTATACTCTAATAATGTATTAAATTTTCTAATATTACTAAAAGGGATTTTGTCTCTAAACTCTACCTATTGAAGCAAAACGTTGGTGAGTATCATTTGACAACTCCAAGAAATTAAATGATCGCAATTCACACGTGTGGGCAAAGCTGGGACCATGCTCATTACCCAAATTTGCCATGCAATAGTTGTACATACAAATTTGTTGTTTTCGAGTATAACACAAAGTTTATTTACTATTTCACCTCCTCCTTCTTGAAGAATTTATGAACATCAAAAATTACTTTTGGCGTTTTTAATTAATTTTTTTTGTTTTTCTAATCTTTGCAAAAATTCAATTGTGTTACATTGGAATTTCTAAAAAATTTACCACCGAATTTTTTTGTATAATTAAATGAAATGTGCATATAAAAAATCATAACTAGTACTTACTATATATTTTAAATCTATAATATTTAAAAATTTAACGAAGATCAAATTAAATCGATCAAATTTATATCTTATATAGGCTATTTTGTAATAATGTACCCTTTGAAAAATCTGGATACGAATACGAAATAATAAAATTATGGCAACGGATCCTTGTTTCGACATATATATATATATATATAACGATTTGTGGCAAAGGTTGGAGAAGTATAGGATCAAGTAGAAAACTAAATACCTTTTACTTCTCATACGTAAGCCAGTAAAATAGGAACACTGTAAAAAGGGAATTACTGGATTTGCAGGATCGCACATGAAGTTTACAACCGTTGTCTCCATGTTCGAACACTTTATTCATTTTTACTTGTATTAGTTCGTACACCTATAATTCTAATCAATATGTATATTTGTTGATATACTTATATTTAAATTGATGTATATTTTTAAATTTTAAATAAATAAATATTGTTTTTACTTTTTAGACTAAAAGTAAAAAATAAAAAAATATAAAATAAAGTAGACGAGAGAAAGTCAACAGAGGGAGTATCATATACGTCCCTTTACTTTCCATTAAATATAATATTTTTTTGTGGAGAGTACTTTCCCCGAGTACTTTTTTCGTTTTAATTAGTATGTCATTTTTTATATTCAATATTTTAATATATGACATTTTGAAATCATAATATTACATTTTGATACGTTTTTATATTTTTAATTTGAAATTACAAATTCAATTATTCTTTAACATATGTGGTGTACAATCAAATTAGTATATACGAATTACAATGAGAAAGTATAATTTTTTGAAGAAAATAGAAGTATAATGAAACTATACATGTAATCAAATACACAGAGATGAGGCAAGTAGAAAGCAGATATTGGAATAATAGTGTCAAAAAGTCATCCTATAAATGGAAGGAGAAATAAATGCATGCAAAAGAACATTTCTTTTTCTTCCATGAAAAGAATTAAATCAGATTTCAATATATTCTACGAAATTGAGGTAGTTACCTAGACTTCAATTCTACTGTATAATAAGTAATAATGTTTAAAAATTACCGGTGATACTTTGAAATATAAAAAATTATTATTTTAACTTCGATTTATACAGTATTAATTTGATTAGCATTTACATATTAGATGGAAGGGGACATAAGCGCTCTTTATTCCTAGTGCGCGGCAGGATACGACAACCGAACTAATTGGAAATTCACAACATTAACTTTAATCATTGCGTAAGTAGTAAATTAATGAAGTGGGGACAACTAAAGCTAAGATTCCTCTATCTCAAGTTAATGTAATGATAGGTGGTGAAATAAAGGTTTACCTTACTGTAATAGACAAACGCACATGGGCCTTATATACACGGAAAACAAGAACCTGATTTTTGGGACCCTTTTCAATTTTTTTTTTTTAAAAAAAAAAAAGTCCAACAACAGTCATTGATTTATAGTCCTCAATTATTTCATTAAGGTAAAGATTATATTGAACTTCAAAATATTAGACAAATTAGTACTTTTCTTTACTTTGATGTCTCATCTCACTGTGCAAACTAAAAGATTACGAAACAGAAAAAAGCTCGCATGATTTTCCTATTATCAAAAACGCTAAATTAATATCTCATAAGAATAATTAAAGAAACGAATTTTTTTTTACTCAAGCACTTTCACTCTGAAGTTGAGAAATAGTCCGTAGAATATAAATACTTCCGGTTCATCACTAGGTCAAATAAATACTAGGACGTGATACATTAATTATTACTTGTACTTTTTCACAAATATATTCTTTATTTTACAAGTCAATCCTAAAAAGATAAAGAAAAATTGCTACTTGACTTTGTTATAACACAAAATATGGTAGGATTCCCCTTATTAACTCTTCCATACAATATGATTATATGAAATTCTCAAAAATACTAAAAGTATACAATATTTTACTGTTTCCTATAAGAATAGTATTACGCAACTCGAATTAAAATGACAAAGGCCCGTTAATAGTATGTCTAAGATATTTTGAATTTGTTTCGTAGCATCTTAATGTGGATAATGTGTCTATATTTACAATACTCAAATAAGCATATTAAATTTCATATGCAAACAAATATTCCCAAAAAACTAGAAGCAAAAATAGATTTATCTTTTTAAGGAACTAAATAATTGATCACAACTTAATTTTCATTGTTTATTTAGCCAACTTTAATGGAAATTTGTGAGAGAACAGAAATGGTGGGGGTTAGGAAATTAAGTGGGTGGTGTGGTTTTCAAATTGGAAATGACAATAGATTTATAACCTTGTAAACAAAAAATTTCCACATTAAAGGCACGATCACATGTCAAAATTAGGGTGGAACGACTTTATTCTCTCCATCTTAATTATTTTAATTAGGGTGGTTCGAATTCCCATGGTACGAAGTCGTATTTATTAGGAAGCATTTTATTTTAATATGAAATTTTCTGATGCGAATTTAAATTTAATTAGATGCCAATGTGAATATTGAACACTGAATAAAAAAAAAATTATTTGAAATTCAAAAATCAAATTATTGGTAAGCATAAGATTTAGCCTTCCATTCTTTTATTATTTGTTCCTATTGAGATTTTTTATTATTATTAATAAAAGAGTCACCAAACAAAATTTAGCGATATAAATTAAAGTATAATTTATGTAAATCTCAATATTAAGATTTAATTATATCATTTTTCTACTCTTTTTTAAATTATAAAAATTTCTTAAAATTTATGAATTTCGAATACCTCACTTGATTTTTGAATATATTAGCAGACATCCGAATACATATGAGAGGATTTATGAGGGAGGTGATAGAGATGTCTTAGAGAGGAGATAGTTAATCTGGATATATATAGGAAGGGATGTATTTGATAAGGATTGAGATGTATCCTAGAGGAATTTTTTGAAATTTTTTTAAGTGAAAGGAAATTCAAAAGTTACTGTAGAATAAGATATGTATTTAAATAATTTTTCTATAAGTTAACACAAAAAAGACAAAATCAACCAAACGTAATTTTGATTTGAAGAGTCAAATTTTTTTTTATATATATTTTATCATAATTCTTTTATAATATATATTTTAAATATTTTTAATTATCATAATCTTTTAATCTAATTAAATTATAAAATATGTATCATATAAATTAAAATTAAATATAAAAAGTTTAAAACAAAATACTTATTTAGCTATCTAGAGATGTTTATCATTCGAACAATTTGGTCGGAAATATGTAACTCCGTAATCCCAAGGCGGGGGTGAGAAAAAGGTAGTGAGAAAGCAGAAAGCCGGAAAAAGAGAAAGAAGGTGTAAAAAGATAAAAGGAATCTAGCAACAGAGAGAGAAAATAGTCGTCATGGGTTGAAAAAAGAGTCTGACTGGAATATGCAACTTTAATTTAAAGACACATTTCTTTTCATGTCCAAAAAATGTTTCCATGGCTAGTGAAAAATTGGTCCACTATTTTCTAAGTTTTCATCTTTCTAAAAGCGTAATCAGGTCTTCCAACACACACACACACATTTTCATCTACTTTTTTTCATTTTAATACACCTAACTATAAGGTCAAAACAATAAACTATTGATGCAAAATCTAATTTAAAATGTGAAGTTATATTTATCCTTAAAAATGAGACACATGAAATGTGGCAGAATAGTGCACGTACGGGTCGGGTCGGGTCGGGATATTATAAAGAAATGGGTCACCTGTATAATAATTAGCTCAAGTGGAAGTGGAACCATCAATCTGACACATGCTTTCTTAACCTGCGCACCCCTCAACTTAATACATCCCATGAAGGACCACTTCTTCTTTTTTTTTTCCATCTTCCTAAGTTATTTTATGCGATAGTAATTTTGTCTAATGAGTATGTTATATTTATTGAGATCATATATTATTTATCATAGTCTTGCGATGAATGATTAGCAAATAGGAGTATTAGTGAAGTAGAAACCAAGTGATTTTTTCTTTTTAAAAGGTGTTTTGGGATTAATAAGTTTTCTGGTCTTCGCTCAAACGGGTAAGTAGTAATTAAGTTACTAAATGGACTTTCAAAATTTGCTTAAAACTTTCAAATTCATATTAATTGTAGGAGTAAAATGAAAAAATAAATAAAAATTATCCTAGTTTAGTAAGTAATCAAGTAATATGGGATAAATACTTTTAGTAAGATACTCATCTAATATGGGACAGAGATAGTAGTTTAACTAGTAAACTACATACTTATTATATTTTTTGATTTCTTAATGAATGCAATTTACTAAAATGAAACGAAGAAAGTATACATTTTTTTTTAATGAGAAGTATCAAGTCAATACTGACAAATTAAGTAGAATGAAACTAAGGAAGTATCTTCATCGTTTTCTTTTCCTATATATATATATATATATATGCTATTTGGCCTTGACTTAAGCTCCTCTAAATTTGGAAAAAATTCAAGTACAAGCAACATGTTGAAGAATGCAGGTTGAATTGAAGTTAGAATTTAAGAATATTTGAGCTGGTCCAATTTCATGACCAAACTAATCGGTGTTGGAACTTAGTAATGCCATGACAAATCATATGAAAGTAGTCCATTACATGTATATATATTATATTATACATATAATAAAAGCAACAAAAAGTGGTCGCACTTATGGAGTAATTAATTTCATCACTTCACTTATTATCAAGAAAATGACCTCAACCAGATGAGTATTGCATTTTGGAATATGGTCCATGTAACTTGTAAGGACCTCCTTACCTTCCTCATCAGGACATAAAGATAGGGTCTCAACAAATTTATCCTAATCTCTTTCCACACAAAAAATTACTCTTTTATATACTCCATGTACGTAGATATAGTGCCTTTTTATTTCCTTTTTTTCCTCATGTCCTCTATTATGCATGATATTAACAATACTAGTCTTGAAACACGTCACATCCATTATACTATGGTTAGAAAAACTATATAATTATACAAACATTTCTATAGCGCATATTTACTGATTCTCCCTATAATTTGAAATTATTATATATAGTCTCACTGATTTATAATTTTTGAAAAGATTTTAAGTTAAATACACATATATTCATACATTTTGCTATCAAATACAATTTGAAATATAAAAATAAAAATTAAAATGAATAAAGACGAGCAAGAGAGTATGTATATTGTAAACATGTGAATCACACTAGATATATGCATCTGGGATATTAGATGCGTTCGAAAAATACATATACGAGAGGTGAGGGGAGAGGGGCAAGCGAGAGAGGTTCTGTATGACAGATAAATGTGATGACACTTGGATAGTGAGTGATACAATGTATCGTGAAAAAAATACACCTAATTTTGACCTATGTAACCGATATAAATGTGTCTAGGGACCAAAAACTGATGCAAATAACTGTTTTAAAACGCATGAAAAAACACGATAATTAAATTCTAAACTAATGAGATTCGTGTTGTTTGCCGTGAATTTTCATTTTGCTGTACCTACAAGCTTGGGCCGGCATGGTAGAATAGTCACGGGCAGAAGCGAAATTTTTCGGGCCTTTTGCTTTCCTAAGTAAGCCCCATATCAAGTTTTTGGGCTGGTCCACTGATATTGCAAAGAGGCCCGGAAGTTTTCAGATGAAACCCTAACAGAATATTGAAATATTATTTTCTTTCTAGAGCTTGTAAATACTGACAAGAATATCACTATTATATAAATTTACATAAATCACATAAATGCTAAGAGCTAATTACATTATTTTCTAATATTTTTCAAATTACAAGAATCCTTTAAAATTTATGAATTTCGAATACATCAGCAAACATCTGGATACATAGGGGGAGGGACGTATCAAATAGAGAGAGATGTATTAGAGAGCGGATAAAACATGTTGATACATAAGATATACGTAGGGGGAGGGACGTATCAGATAGAGAGAGATGTATTAGAGAGCGGATAACACATCTGGATACATAAGGGAAGGATATATTATAGAAAGAGGGATGTATCTGAGAGTGGAGAAGGGATGCATCCGAAAGGGATAAGACATATGGATACATAGGGAAATGGCTATATCCTATAGGGAGATATAAATGTATTAGCAAGAGTGGAATGATGTATTCGACAGAGAATTTTTTAATATTTTTAAATAGTAGGAAATTTTAGAAATATGATAAAATAAGATATGCATTTAGATAATCTTTTCCTTATATTTATGTATACTTGTATCATTTGTTTATAACAATGACTTCACTTTTAGTTTAAGAAAACTTATCTAAATTTATCTTTTGGCCGTTTAATTTATCAACGTGATTTAAGTATACACTGTATATATATTTTGTATAATATATCATATTTAATATGAAATGTACATTTTTTCATATAATATGTATATACATTTTGTAAATTAATATCGCAAAGACACTGCACTGTAATTTTCCCTTTTTTATTTAGTAGATTTTTAAATTTTCTTGTTTTGTGCTTGATCCATTTTAATTTGAATTAATAACTCTTACCATTTAAAAATAATCCGATCCTCCCAAACACAAAATTCAAATAAAATTTGAATCGTTTTCTATAAAAGCAGCGTTCTTATTTCCTTTGTATACAAATGGTAAATGCAATATAACATATAGTCTTAATCCTGATTCAATGTAGAAAATAACACTCTTGTTTTAATCATATAGCTTGATTTATATTAGTGTTGGATGTGAGTTTAAAATAACTACTAATAACACAAGTACCATCTATTACAATTTTTAGAATGACAATGTAGTGGGACAGGGTGGATTCAAAATTACGTGGGGTGATTTTTTTTTAAATTAACATGGCGTGGATTGCGGGTAAATGTAATTTTAGATGAATTTAAATTTAATTATAATTTTTTATATAAGAACGATAAAAACATTACTTATGAAGATGATTTCTTAAATCTTCTAAAATATTCAATATTGTAAGTGAAAATAGCTCAATAAAAAATAATGTAATTTTTTACATGTTCCTCAATTGACCTCTAAAAAATAAATTTCAAGTCATTATATATTAAATTAACACAACTTAATGAAAAATTGAATTTATTTTTAGTATCAAACTTAACTAGAAAAACAATGAAAAAAATTATGCAAATCGAGTCTATGCGGGATGGATTAGGACGGATTGAAAATGAAAAAAATTGATATACAAAACGGAGCGAATTAAAAATTTAGCGGGTTAAGCCCAGTCCCATCCCAATACAACTCGTTATATTGCAATTAATTACAAATATCTATCCATGGAAAATTTATTAATAACAACGATATTAACTAGTTAGTATTTTTAAAATATATTTTTTTTTCAAGACCAATTTATTTTTATAAAGATAAATGTTTTACTATAATTTGAGAGTTATAGATTTTTTGCGAAATTTTGCGGAAAAAAAGTATAAATTTGTGCGATATATATGGCTCTACGGTGAAAGGGTGTGTTATTGGAGAAGGTGATAAGAGAAGAGAATGGTGGGCTTCGTCTCTACCTTTCTTGGCGATTGCCGCTTCATTAACCATCCTCACTCACTTCGTCGACTCTTCCATTACAAACCAGGTTCTTCATTACTTACTGTCTGATTCTTGAATCTTGATGCCCTCTTTTCTTGTTTTACTGTTTTTGATTTCCCCTTTTTTCTACTTTTACTGCTTCAAGATTTTGAATTTACTCATAATTTGTGCTTTCTTGTCTCAAGATTGTATGACGGTAGTCATAATAGTGCTCAGGAGGACATAGTTGAATCTTTTATGTAACTGTAGTATCAAAGGAAGATGTTTTAAACAAAATTGAATATTCAATGTAACTAGTAAAGCCAAATGTTACCAACTCTTCTGTTGCAACCCGGGTTCTTGATTACTTTATTTGTGATTCTTGATGATATATACTGCAACCCAGGTTCTTGATTACTTTCTATGTGATTCTTGATGATATATGTTGCAACCCAGCTTCTTGATTACTTTCTTTGTGATTTGTGATGATATATATATATTCTCATCTACTACTTTGGGACAAAAAAAAATGCCCCCTTCTTTTCTTTGAGTTCTTGGATTTCCCCCCTTTTTCTTTACTTCTTCAAGATTTCAAATTTACCATGATTGTGCTTTCTTGTCTCAAGGTTTTATGATGGTATTCATAATAGTGCTCAGGAGGACATAGTTGGATCTTTTATGTAACTGTAGTATCAAAGGAAAATGTTTCATAGGAAATTGGATCTTTTATGTAACTAGTAAAGGAAAATATTTCATCAACTGTAAGTACCCATTTTGATGATTACTGTTTATGCTTGCTCAGGAAATAAACATGTATCGATGCAATGCTCAAGAACATTTTCTGGGTTAACGGATTTGTTATTCAATAGAAGGTATGTTATTTGATCTTTAAGTTTTTTAGCTTTCAGCATGCTGATTACCATGCTATTTTCCTTCTTTTAGTCCTAAAACATACGATGTTTCGACTGTCAATACCATGGTTGCATGTTCAATTCCTTACTGTTTTGTTTATGCTGCCATTTTCTGTTCCTGGTTCTTGGTAGTATTAAGATAGGGGAGTCCTCACATTGATAAAGTCATATTTGGTTTGAGAATGAGGGATTAGTATACATCATTAGTGGATCTTGGCTAAATGAAGTTTGTTATGCCTCTGATCTTAACGTTTAGGTTTTGGTTAAATCAGTCCCATTAGAGTCCATCTCTTCAAATTTAATTGTAGAATTCGGAAGATAAGCATAGTCAGCCTTTGATCCTAGCTCCATTTGTGACCAAATCTGAAAGCATTCCAAGGGCATAGCTGAAAGCAGTTTGAAACTTGTATGGATCAACATTGATAAAAAAAGGGAAAGTAGCAAATTAGCTTTTCCACGTTACCTGCACCCGATAGCCTCTGTATGCCTTATACCTCACATAAGTCACTTTTTTGCCCAACAATTAGACTTTTGACCCTTGGCATTATTGGCTTCAACCTGTTTCTCCTGCCCGTCGTTTTAGCCTCTTTTCCCTTTTGGACCGTTACCTTGAACTGGACAACAAATTCCCGTATACGTGTTTGTTCTTTGCTCCATTAGTGTTACCTGTGTCCCACTTATTCTTTTGGAGTGTGAAACTGAACAAGTCGTTAAATGTTTTCTTTAAGAATTTCTTTTAAAAAGTGGAAACATGAAATGTGCCCCAAATGTATCTGAGGATGGTGTATTGGAATTTGGAATTGTCTGTAGTAGGAGAGTGACAGACCGACTGTTGCAAGATGCAGACATGGTGGGTGCAAGCAAATATCAGCACAAAAGGCCTTGGGTAACTCTTGGTCATAGTTGAGTAACTTAATAACTTTTGGCATTGCCGTGGTGCAAATGAAAGACATCTCTTTTTGTTTATCAGAAAGAAAGTTTTGTAAGCTCTTAATTTGCTATGGTTTCTAAAACCTTTTAGACAGTCTTAATAGGTTCTTAAAACCTGTGTTACATGAATACTGCATTTATCGTAGGTTCGTTTTGTCTGTACCGATATGGGAGGATTCTGGTACTGGGAATCGTGTTGTCCATATCTGAGTGAGGTCACGAGAAGGTTCCCTCAGACCAACCTACAAGGGACTTGCGTATGTTTTGTTTCTTGTTTTTCTTCCTATACAAAATTTGATATTACAGATAGATTAATGGCTGATGAAATATGAAAAGTTACTATGGACTATTTGAATTTGAACTTTTTTCATGTGAGAACAAGGTTCAGCAAATAGAAAATTTCCTTTATTTTACTATGTTTCTGCTTCTGCCTGTTTGCTGTATGCCTTGGATGTTAATTTAAAACTAAACTTGGCAGAAATGTAGATGAACTTCCAAACACCAATCGCAAACGTTTAAGACCAGGCCAAATTTCTCCTCCTCGACCAGTTCCAGAACAAATACAACGGCCTCCATATGTGAAGTCTAGGAAGCCACCTGGTATTGGTAGTGGCTCCGAAGTGCATGACAAAAAGGGAATAGAAAAGATGAGAGCTTCAGGAAGGCTTGCTGCACAGGTTCTTCAGTATGCTGGGACATTAGTCAAGGTGATTTATGGAGTACCTTCTACTCAAGTATCTATGTGGCATTCCTTGCACACACAAGCTTCATTTAGGTTAATAAATCAAGATTTGTGTTTGCCCCAGTTAAGGCGTTCAGTAACTGACTTCGAATAGCTACAGTCTGTATTTCCTGTCTTTACTATGATCATCTTCTTGCTTTGAATTTTTGATATTAACTTTATTAAATTAGACATCTACTGTGTGTTTTAGCTCCTTTTAGGTTCTTCTTTGCAGACAAGTTACAACCAAGGTGTAGCTAGTAAGAGGGTAGGGGTTTAATTGAATCCCCTTTGCTGAAAAATTACACTGTACAAGTAGGGTAGAATTTTTTTTTTTTTTTTGATAAATTGTTGAACCCCCTTGATATAAGAGAAAATTCTAGTGTAGTGGTAAGGGTGTTCAAAAGTTGTTTTTGGTCAAAATTTCAAATATCACCTATGACATTCTAGTATTCTTCTGAATGCCCCTTGTGTAAATTCCTGGTTTGGCCACTGGTTACAGTCTGCTTTTACAAGTCCTTTCGTTCCAATTTGTAGGACAACTTTCTATTTTTGCATGTTTCGAAATGTTTAATATTGTTTCATTTTTATATGACTTATTGCAAATTTATGGAATTGTTTCACGTTTTCCTTGTTGACTAACTTATCAGCCATAACTTTAATTTTTTTTTCAACTTCCACTGATATTAGATGTACATCAAATTATCTTATTAAACTCCATGCACATAATTACCATTATAAAATGGAATATGGGGGAGTAAATGCTCCTCTTTTTTCTTTCTTTTTGTAAATGAATAAAAATGTAAAGAACGTGTTGTGTCAGATAACTCCAAGTTATTCAATATTGGAATGTAACAGGTATAAATGGTGCAAATGGATAGATGAGGATTTATGTAGCCAACTTCACGTAGCTTGGGTTTGAGGCGTAGTTGTTATAGTAGTTGCCATTGCTTCAGACTGAGATTGTCTTTAAATGGGTGTAAAAAGATCAACAATTAAAGTAGTTTCTTAGGTTGTCTGAAGCGTGCTTCATTTTAAATCTACATTGCTATTCCTTCTGGCAGCCAGGCATCATGACAGATGAAATTGACCAAGCCGTTCACCAAATGATCATTGACAATGGAGCATATCCATCACCTCTTGGTTATGGTGGATTTCCAAAGAGTGTATGCACATCAATAAACGAGTGCATTTGCCACGGAATCCCCGATTCACGTCCACTTGAGGTTTGGTAACAATTGTTTTCCTTTATAACCAAGAATTCAATGTTGCAACAGGCTAACATTCTTATGCTCTGTGATGATTCAGGATGGGGATATTATCAATATTGATGTCACCGTTTATCTTAATGTAAGTTGTTTGTTGCGATTAATTAGTACCATTACTTGTCTCTTCATTGCTTCAACTTTTCTGGTTAAACCAATATTTGTTATGGATCAATAGAGAGGAACTGTTGTGAGATGTCTTCTTGAAGCTATGAATATGATGATGTAAGATTTTGGTTCTTCAACATGTCATTATCTTTATTCTTAAGAACCAGGGCCTTATGCGTCACTAATGCCATCGTTGATATAATCTTCTAGTATTGGTTTTCCTGTCTGCTGATTGGGATTTATATCACTAGGTTTATAACTATTGGTACTTGTAATCTTTTGAAGTTAATTTGTGTTATCTTTGTTTTTTGCTCCCTCAGTCCCTCTTATGCTATTACACCAAAGTGATTGCATTTACTCCATGAGTCTATATCATAGATAATACTTTTTCTAACCCCCCTATAATTCAGATCCCTATTGCCACCTTCAGAACATCTTCTTTACCGTCTCCAGTGCCCTTACTCCTCTTCACTACTATCTCCTACTTGAGTCTCCAAACACAACTGTTCCCACCGTTCCTACGTGGGTAGAAGGGGTTCTTGTGGTCATGGTGGTGGACGTTTAATCATTATATTGTAGGGGGAGGAGCGAGGATTGCTGATCATTTTCTCATTGTAGGTCACCAAAGGTGAGAATAGTCAGTAGATGGGGCATTGATGAAATGTGGTCAGTTGGGATTTTGGTGGTGGGTAGTTAGTACAAGATGTATGTATGTACATAGGCATTTATGGATGGTGTAAGGTAATCACTTGGTAAGTAGAGAATATAGGGAAGCCTTTTCTTCAGTTTACGTAGTTGTAATTTTCTTATGAAACGATATGGAGAGTAAATGTCAGTTGGACATTGATGACGTGTCAATGTATGGAGGATGAGCTTTTCTTGATGCACTATTTTCTAGGTCTTTCCTTCCTCTTCTGTGTCTCACCTGAAATTTAATTAGTCGAACACTGTTTGATAAATGCAGTCTATGACTCATGAAACTCAATTTTCTCTCTGTTTCTCTGCTTGGCTTGATTGATTATGCAGGGTTACCATGGTGACACATCAGCAATGTTCTTTGCAGGAACTGTTGATGAGGAAGCCAAAAACTTGGTGCAAGTATGACTTCTTGATGGTGTTAGTGCCATTTTTATTTTGAATTCCTACCTTTTGTGCAACCAAGTGTTCTGTATGCTTTAACTTTTCAACCAAAAAAAGAAACTCTCTTTTGTGCTTTAGAGGGAGACACCTTATTTTGTTGTATAGTTGCATTTGATATTCTGCCTATTGATCTTTATTTGATGCCTCAGGTGACTAAAGAGTGCTTGGACAAGGCAATATCAATATGTGCACCAGGAGTGGAATTCAATAAAATTGGCAAGACGATACAGTAAGACATCTACCTAAATCTTCTCTTTTTTTTGTTCTTGTGCATCTCAGTCTGCTAAGTGCTTGAAGGATTTGTCTCGGGATGGAGGTGAATTTGTCATGAAAAATCAATTTTGCAGCTGGCATAGTTTGGCAAATTGATTTGAGGAATATGACACATACAAGTCTGATATTTTTTGTAAATTATTAATATGCGGTTATGACCTATTTATATGTACATCAATATATTGCTTGTTTAGCATAGCATGCTTTGATTGACGTTAACATTCTATTTGTAGTGATCTTGCAGATAAACATCGCTATGGGGTTGTGCAACAATTCGTTGGCCATGGAGTGGGACGTGCTTTCCACAGTGATCCAGTCATTCTGCATTACAGTAACTTCCTTATTTTTAATATCTAACTTCCTTACTGCTCTTTGTGTAGAAATATGAGCAATAGTGAGACTATATGGTTCAACTTGTTTGCAGCTTAATTTTTACTGTTTGCGTGGGAAAAACATTATCTTCTTGTTCAGCTTTCTACTTGTGCCATCCAATGTCGATGGACTGGATATCCAGCTTGCTAAAATGTTGCAACAACACTTCAAACTAATATTTGCATGAGATGTAAGAATAAACTGCTATTGTATCAGGGGTTAAAAAGTAGAGCCCACTTCAAAATTTATTTGTATTGCACCCAAATACATTTAGCTGTGTCTAACATTTATATTGAATCTCTGTTGAGTGAGTGTTGACAACTAGTTCGAATTACAGTCAGTTATCTGAGTTGATGAAAATAAGTTACTTCACACTGTTGGTTTGATCTAATATCAATTTACAAAATGTTTCATTCATCTGCAAACCTCCATCCTCTTGGGCAGTTTTGTAATACATAGTAATGAGAAAATTCTATTCTAAAGAAATTTTGTACAAAATGAGAATTGAGCTCATAGTTCTAAGGTGCTGTTTCTGAAAAATAATCTATTTGAATGCATAATCACATTGTTACTTGCATTTACTATTATTCTCGTCTTTTTAAACCCAGTAATTCTCTTTATATCAATTTGTATTTTGTTGTATTTGTTTTCTTTCCCAGGGAACAATGATCGCGGACGGATGATGCTCAATCAGACATTCACTATTGGTAATTTTACAATAGTTTATTAATTTCCACAATGGGAAGAGGCATACTGTGACATAGCTGCACAATATTTTCCATGTTAAATAAATGTCTGCTTGAACTCTGTTTATAGGTATTAACCAAAAGCTGGTAGCTACTGTCTTGTCTCCTTTTCCCCTGTAGTCTAATTTAGCTAAGACCTGAGGTTTTACAGTGCTTAATGTTTATAAATCACATGAGTAGTTTATGTTTTCACGTCTTGCTTTGTCATAATTTATGCATCGGTCAGTTTTTCGAGCATAAAATTACTATTACATCGCTGTGTGCACTATTTTAATGTGTTGAATGCAACTTTTTACTATGCTGTACAGAGCCTATGCTGACAATTGGCAGCATAGATGGAGTAATATGGGATGATGATTGGACAGTTGTTACAGATGATGGTAGCCTATCAGCACAGTTTGAGCACACCATTTTGATAACTGCAGATGGTGCTGAGATTCTAACACAGTGCTAGCGATGGTCCTGCAACAGCATCGACAATTCAATATTGGTAACTACAATTCTCATATCGACCTTGTTAGTTTTGGTGCTGTAATATTCTTTAAATCAGTCCCATAGAAATCTGGTTATTATTACTTTTCATTCAAATTCTTTTAAACCTTTTCAGAAAATGGGACAAGAGAAGAAAAGAAGACTTGTACAAGCATTTTTAAACTTGAAACCCCTACTTATGTAGACAATGGCACACGAGACTTGGGGGTGTTGAATAGTTACAGACTTGCAGGTAAATGATTTGCGTGGGACTGGGTAATCATGAAACCTTGGCCGATGTAATATAATTTATGAATTCAGTTATCACAGGGAGCACACGTTGCATATCTATGAAAAAAGATTTTATGCTTGTTTCTTTTTCTTGTTTGAGACAAGTCGTGAATCTAGAATATTGTGGGAACAGCCAGAAGAAGATAGAAAGACCGGTTACTGGTTCAGATGGATTATACGAGGTTGCTACTCTCCTTCCCGACTGCCATTTCCTTTTTAAAGTCGCTCATTCTTCAGCTCCATGTTGTGATGGACATGTTCTATTTTAACTTTAGTTACTCAAAAACCTAAATGATGGATGTTTTTCCTGTATTCTCAAACCAATATACCTATTTGAGATGTCTCCATGTGTTGGCGTGATTTGGCCAAATTCTGAACTTAAAATAGTTATCTTTTCGAAGTTTGTCTTATTTACCCCTCCCCTGAATTAGGCAATGAAACTTATAATATATAGCGTGGAATGCCAGAGTTTATATCTACCACAAAATTCACAATTAATAGCTGTTCCATTCCCAAGTTTTTCTTGCACACCTCTGCAATTTTGGCAAATTTTACTGTTAAAACCTGAAATACTTCGTACACAGCTTCTAATTTACTTGATTAAAATTGGAAATCATTTAACGTAATGGGAAGTATTTTCTTCTCATTGACATGCATTTGGTCCTAACAATAATTAAATTACTTGTACTATACGTTATTTGGTGCCATCTATATATATATACACAGTATGCAGAGACAATAAATTTAAATCGAGCATTACGAATAGTGGAATTTAATTGCAAGAGCAATGGAGCGTTATGGAGAAAGAATTACAGTTTTGAGCATTGATGGAGGAGGAGTTAGGGGAATCATTCCAGGAACTATATTGAGTTTTCTTGAATCAAAGTTACAAGTATGACCAATTCATATTTTAGGCATTGAGCATTTGCACAAATCATGTACAATATTACACTTTCTTGCAGGAGTTGGATGGACAAGAAGCTCGACTTGCAGATTGTTAGGAATAAATCCGTAACAGAAATAATATTTGCGGTAATTAAGGCAATAAATGCGGAACACAACAATACGGTTAATCAACGAGAATAAAAGAAAAATAATGACACCAAGATTTTACGTGAAACCCTTCTAAATAAGGGAAAAATCGCGACCCGAGAGGAGCAACGAATATCACTATAGTAAGGATTTTACACTTGTATGTTTGAGTAAAACTCCAAAGATCACTACACATTCAAAAGAAATAACACTCTTTTGATTTTTTCACCTCACTACAATATCGCTCAACTCTCTATTTTTCCTCACAGATTATTTTCGTCTGTGATGCCTCACTCTTCTTTCTCTCCTTTGTAATTCTTTTTGGTGTATTTAGAATGAAGAATTGTCCTCTCTTTTATAGAGAACAAATACACTATCCTCCAAATGAAAAAAATAATTTTTTCTTCTTCCTAGCTTACCTACTCTGCCAAACTTTGAAACTGACAGAAAACAATTTTTTCTTCTTCATAGCTTATCAACTCTATCAAACTTTGAAATTGACACAAAATTATTCAAAGTTTGGTACATGGAGATGGAAGCCCACAATTACGTTGATATAATAATAGCAGGGAGTAGTACCGGAGGCCTAATCGCCACTATGTTAACAGCACCAAACCAACAAGGCCGTCCTCTTTATGCTGCTAAGGATATTGTTCCATTTTATCAGAAGCAATGTCCCAATATTTTTCCACAGCACAAGTAAAGTTATGGAGTATTATTTTCTTATGTTGTTATTAACTGTTCCATCTCCTCCCTACTTTTAATTTAACATCATAACGCAATCTGACAAATTTGCAGTAAAATGGTAGCGCTAATAAGATTGTTGTGGGGTCCAAAATATGACGGCAAGCATCCAAGGAATTTAATCCGTGGAATTTTGGGGAACCGAAGATTGCACGAAACTATAACTCATTTGCTTATTCCCACTTATGATATCAAAACACTTGAGCCCCAAATTTTCTATTCATATGAGGTTTTAAAGTTTACCTCACTACATGTTTTTCTAAAAAAAGAAAAATCGTTTTCCTCCATTTTAACTAATGCAGGCCAAGATGGATCTTGGTTTTGATGCTTTACTATCAGATATCTGTATTGGTACTTCGTCAGCTCCAGTTTATTTACCTGCTCACTTGTTCAAGACAAAAGATTGTCATGGAAATGATAGAGACCAACTGGAGCCAAAGCAAATTTATTGCCGGAAAATGTTCTAGATTATGGCAAGTATCTAGTTCTATCTGTCCCAGTTGCTGAGTTGGTAGGCTAACTATAGTAATCCCCTGTTCCCTTTCCACATCCCCAATTTGTAATATTATATATAAATTTATGTCGTGCATCAAAAGTATTGAGTTCAGGTGAATCTGACACTAAAAGTGTGAATTAAAGTAGAACTCTTTTAATTTTGTCAGGATGACTATTTAAGCGGAGATGTATCATCGACTGATAAAGCAACAAACAAGTGCATGGAGAATCTGGTGAAGATTGGTAATAACATCTTGCAAAAGCCTATTTCAAGGATGAATCTTGAAACCTGCATAAATGAAGCTGTTGAGAATGAAGGCACAAATGAACAAGCTCTTATCAGGTTTCTATCTAATTAATTAATTCATCTATAATCCAAATACTAATGATAATAGAAACTTTGAGTATTTGTAGATGTATGACTTTCAGAATATTTAGATAATCAATTCGATTAATAATTAACATTGTATTTTTTCATAACAGATTTACAAAGCTGCTTTCACAGGAAAAGACTTCGCACTAAAAATGGAAGAGAAAAATGCATGAACAATTGTAGAATAAGCCAAAATTTGTTATTCTAATTGATCAGTATTTAGGTGTGTCACAAAATATAAACGTATGTAATATAATTTTTTTTTAGAGACGGGGAGAAAAATGGTGTTGGGAGGGTGGAGGTGAGTAAAAATAATAAAACACAATCTAAATACTTTTGTTTTTAGGTGTTGTTTGGTATAGAGGAAATATTTTTATTTTAAGAAAATAAGTTTTCAAAAATGAAGAAATAAATATATTATCTATGAATAAAATTTTTATTATATGTGTTGTATAAATAACTATATGTATTTAAAATGCAATGCATTATAACTTATGTGTGTAGTGGAAAAAACGTGTTGCTATAAAATATGTGATAAATATTTTCAAATATATATATAGCGTATATATGTAGTTTCCATATATGTAAAGTAGCTGTTATAATTTATTGGGCTTTATCTCCGCGTTTGCTGAAAAACCAACGGGGCTTTGGTCGTTTTTTAACGTCAGGCCCAACAGCCCAAGATAAAATCGTCAAACTTATAAATTTCGTTTCCATTTAATCTTTACCACTTTTCTAGAACAACAAACTTTTCATCCATGGATTCTTTACCGGTGAATTGGGAGGCACTAGACACACTGATTATCGATTTCGTCAAATCGGAAAACCTAATCGAAGACTCAGGTTCTCCTTCAACTTCGCCATCGACGTCTCTATCGCCGTCTTCGTCAACCTCATCTTCATCTTCTTCCTCTTATCAGTCAAGATTACTTATTCGGCAGATCAGACGTTTAGTGGAGTTTGGTGACATTGATGCCGCTATCGATCTCTTGCGTGTGCATGCGCCTTTTGTTCTTGATGATCATCGTCTTCTCTTTTGCTTACAGAAGCAGGTAACTTGCTGTTTGTCTCCAGACTTAAAATCTTGGAACAACAGTGAATTCATTCTCTCTGTTTTGAACTTTCGAGTATCATAGTTTCTCTAACTCACCAATTCCATTTATTTAGCGAGGATTTAAAATTAATTGACGCAACTTCTGATGACGTTTTCGAGTTACTGGTTTCTTAAGACTTTTCTATCTGACTTGCATACGTATATAGCCACAACCTGAGTTGGGGCGCTTTGTTCTTCAACCCCCACCGGTTCGTTCTTGTAAAGGGCATAGAGATGAGATATTTTAATTGTTAAAGCAATATTATGGATGATTTTAATAGAAAATACTAGATATAAATTTTAATTTGATAAAATTAGTCATAATCTATATTAGAAAAGTTAAAGATCAAAATCGTTTTTGAACTGATTAAAATTCATTTAACTAGGGCTTCTAACTCTTGGCGATATAGTTGTTCTTTTCATTTGTTGTTACATTTTCTTGTAACAGGCAGAGACACATATTCCCTTAACCCCTATGTATTTCTTCATTGAAGTGCCCCCTTTAATTATGCTTTAAGACAAGAGTCACTTGGTGTGTTTCTCTACCATTTTGCTTTTTTTTTTCTTAACCACAACTATTGAGTTGAGTGAGAGATTGATCACTGGGTGACACATTTTGGATTTCAAAAATCTGAAGAGGCTTTGTCAAACTTTTTTGCCATGCTTCACTTAGAAAATAATTGATGATGCTTGAAACTTGTCTCCATGATTTTTATGCAGAGGTTTATTGAGCTTTTGAGGAAAGGAACAGAGGACCGAGAATCTGCCATTAATTGCCTCCGAGAGTCACTGGCACCTTGTGCGTTGGATGCATATCCAGTAGGTCCCTGCATGTTCATTTGAATTCCTTATCAACATTGACACTAGTGAATACCTCTTGGATCTGTCAACACCACAATTTTTTTAAAATTATTTTTTTGTAATCACAACTCAACTTATATATATACTTGTCGTTGTGTATGTTTCTCAACTAGATTGTAAGTTATGTTTATGCAGCACATAGATAATATTTGTTTTGACAAGATCATTCCTGGTGTTTCTTTGTGGATCAAGGATGGAATTTCTCATCTTAGGTTCTCTGTCATAAATCATGTTTCCCATACATACTGGTATGCTAGATGATAGTGACTTGCACGCTATCCTCAGGTTCTCACCACTTTGGATCCCATTACATCAATTCCATACTTTCAAAACAGTACATTTGAGTTCTCTCAATCTCATTAGTAAAAACAATTTTCTATGTGTATACTTGATCCGTATATGAAAATCATTTCGCTTTACTTGGTTCTCCTTACACTTGGGTTCTAATGAAATGTTTAAATTTTTATCTTAAGGAAGCATATGAGGAATTTAAGCATATTCTTCTTGCCTTGGTTTATGACGAAGAAGATAAGAATTCTCCAGTGGTGAGTGAGGTAAGAGGTTATTTCATTGGCCCCGAGTAAGAATTCCATAAATGTTCATCTGGCAGCAGTTAGAGGGGTTTATTGAGATTTTTTTTGGGTTAAAGAAGATACTGAATGTCTCATTTTAGTAGAAGTGACTAACGTCTTTGCACTTCACTATCCCAGTGGTCTCCAAGGAGGAGGATTGACATTGCTGGACTGCTGTCATCTGTTTTAAGGGCTCATTTATGTGCGTATGATCCTCTTTTTGCAATGTCATTGAGGTACTTGATAAGGTTGGTACAACTTCCAGATTATCCATGACAAGCTTAGATACTCATTCAAAACCCAATGAAATGGAGGCTTTTTATGATTCGTTCATCAGAGATCCAAGTCCTCTTACTGTTCTTATTTAACTTCACAATCATTTTGCAGCATACACAAATTATTTTGCTTTCGTCAGGGAGTTCCATCGCCTATATCAGATCTTACACAGAGATTACTTCTTGAGGACCGTGACCCCCCTGCAACACCACTTGAGAGTTCCTATGAAGCACCTCCATTTGATGAGGTTATAAATCTTAGCTACTCTATTACTATTCTGATGTAATTGTTTTGGTTATTAAACCTGAAGAGGAATGTGGTTTGTAAATGTGGTAATTCTCTTTGGTTGTTTTATTATATTTTTCGGAGATCTTAGAGAATGTAGAAAATCTGGTACCTAATTTGCCTTGATAGACAAAATATTGGGTCGAGTAAAATGTGTCCAATCAGAGTGGTGACTGGTTGGTATTAGAAGATTCCTATTACAGATGCCAACTAGTTTCGGTTTGAGGTGTAATTATTCCTGTATTTTTTTGATTACTTTGAAGTAAGATTTTTGGTGCTTAATATAACGTGCATTATTTGTTGAAGTTAAAACTGCTGTATCTTCTTTTTCTGGGGGACTAGGCTTTAGAAATTCTTGTAATGTTCTAGGCATTGTGTCACATCAATATTTATGAAATTAGGTGGACATACAAGCTCTTGCTCATGCGGTAGAGCTTACAAGGCAGGGGGCTATTGATAGCTTGAGATTCGCCAAGGGTGACTTATATCAAGCATTTCAGGTTAGTATGCTGAAGTATTTGCTATTTAACAGTAGCTGTTTGCTAAAATCTAAATTATCTGCAACATTACTTTAAACTGGGAGAGTTTCTCATAGATGCTTGGACATCACACTATTTCTGCCACAATTTTCTGATGATAATTTGAAATCCAGTGATGTCCTCGTCCAGCATCACCCAGCTGTTGCATTGATTTATGCAAAATGTATGTCTAGTATATACTGGTGAAGCTGGGAACATTGTTGATGGTGCTCTATATAGCCCCCTAATTTTTGGGTATTTTCTGTTTCTCGAAATGAAGCTGTTATTAAAGTTATCTGCTTTTGATGGAGTAGAGAAGGATCCTGTACTTGACAGAATAGCCTCTTACCCCTTATTTCGTTTTTATGCACCCATAATGTTTCTGTTTGTATAGAAGATAGGTCGTCATTAGTAGAAAACTTTTTGTAAGGTTTTCTATTTTTGTGGTGTACTTCGTGTAGATCATCGAGTTTTTGCCTTGGGCGGATCCATCCTATGTCTAGTGGTGTTATCCGACACTACTTCGTATATATATATATATATATATAAATCTGGAAAAAAAAATAATATTACTACAATTAATATAAATGACACTCGTTAAACTCATATGCTGCCTTGGCTTGTTGGTTTGGCCTGCGACTTGAGTGCAACGATTCTCCTCGTTGGCCGAGTTCGAGCCTCAATAAGCGCATGTTTTTGTTTGATTTTGGCTTTTCTAGTTATTTTTTTGCATGAAAATTAATATTGTTGAGATTCGAACCTCCAACCTTCAATTCCTAATTAAATTAGAATAAAAATGGAGCAATTGAACTAGAATATACTTTGTATTGTATTTTAATAATTTAATCACTTGTTCGAAACGAAACTCGACACAATAATAAGTTATTAAGATAAAACTAAGGAAGTTAATAGTACACTTCAAACAGTTTTATTAATATAATATTATTATATCAATTATTTACTTATTATATGTCGACATCGCTTATGAAAAATCCTGTTTTCCACTGGTTTTTACCCCTTTTTGAATGAATTTTATTACATTGTCAAAAAAAATTGAAGTTACCTGTTCAACAAATCAGGCTGTATGACTTTTTTTTTGCTTCAACAATAATTCATTTTCTTTTCACTAAATGGAAAATCATTCCGTAGTTCTTTACTTGTGCTACCAGTGGCTTTTCGCAGTAAAAAAATTCGAGGATGGGACTGATGATGATTTCGTCACACATTTGCATTCTTGTTGAGTTGTTTTCTGTTTCTTGTAGTATTCCAGATTTTCTTTGATTAGCTGATGAGGTAGATCTAGCTTGTTAATTGTACAGCTTTGAGGTCAAATAGTAGAAGATCACAAATACTTTTGTTGAGATTGTGCCTGTAACTTTGCTGTTGCAGAATGAGCTGTGCCGGATAAGATTGGATGACCCCATGTTTGATGAGCTTGTTCATGAGTATTGTGTCTATAGGGGTTTTGTCAACTTCAGTGTGGTTGATTCTCCTGGTAACTTTCTGAGCAGCTTTACTTTCCATTCTTACATTCTGTTTGCTAATATGTATCTCAAGGTTGGCTTTTATATTTTTTCCATTACCCAGGGATGCAACTTAGTATCAATGACGATCAATCAGAGTCTGGACAATTATCAAAGAACTGTTCCACAGAAGTTGGGGACGGTAACACTAAACTTTCTGGCAGTGACACGTCTGCTTCTCAAGTTATCATGGAGGGATCACCTGAAAGTACCAACTTGGCTAGCATTCAAAGTACTGATACTGAAGAACGTTATCCTAGTGAAACAAGTTATGGAGATTGCAGTACCAGTGGGACCCCTCAGTTTGAAAAAGTTCTGCAGAAAAATAAGTGTCTTAGAGTTGGTGAAACAAACAAGCGGAAAAGATGGAGGGGGAGACATGAAAACACAGAATTTGTGTCTGGACCTACCAGTGAAAGGAGCAGAGAAGATCTTAATGCCGACACAACAATGTTGAAAGATCAGCAGGCATGTATTTTGGTTTTTCAAAGTAGAACATATAACAAGAAAAAAAGATGCGGGAGTAGTGTTCAAAGTAATCATTGTTTCGACACCTTTAATTACAGGTTTCTCCAAAATCATGCTTCCTGAATATGATGAAGAATAGAGAGGACAAGCATGAGCTTGTGCTGGGCTTGAAGGAATTAGCTAGCAGAGGAATGACAGAGGAGGTTGTTGAGGAGATTAATGAGATGGATTCAAACTTTTTTTTGCAGAACCCTTCTCTGCTTTTTCAACTTAAGCAGGTATGGAAGTTAAAACTTCTGCTTGGGACAAAGATCAATAGAAGCATGTTTATATCATTAAGGCATTTAAAAATAATCCTCTGGGCAGGTTGAATTTTTTAAGCTGGTTGGCTCTGGGGATCATACTCAGGCACTGAGGGTAGCCTGTTCTTTTCTGGGTCCTTTGGCTTCTAGTCATCCTGATCTGTTGAAGCCATTGAAGGAGACTTTGCTAGCTTTGCTCAAACCTAATGAAGAGGCATTTAATGATCGCTTGCCCTTATGTGTTCTTGCCAATACACTCCAGGTATGACATTCTGCACTCTTTATGGTAAAAACAGGCCCCAGGTGAACTGTTGCTGGCTAATCTTTTCCCACACTTATGTCCCCTTTATCTCCTTGTCTGTGTATCTGTAGTATATAAGACTGGAGCGTTGTTTCTTGATTCCAGAATGCACCGTGCTTTAAGTACTCTTGTCCCAGGTTGGATGACATTGTTTGTCTGCTGTTAAGGCTAAGAAAAGAAGTTTAAGTAACATTTTAATGATAGAAATATAGAACGTCCTACATCAGGTGTATTAAGGTTTCTAGAGGGGGTTATAATAGTAATGGGGTACTCTACCCATTGCCTTCTGTTTCTCACTTGAATACTTATATTCTTCATATGGTATCCGAGGAAAACATTGTTAAATTCCTTTTCAGAACCATGTTCTCTCTAGTCACTGTATTCTATTGTTTTGGATTTTTTGGCTCACTCAAATAATTGAGTCACTAACTTCTACTCTGGTTACACTTCTCAGCTTATTGAGTTTATGCTTCCTGCTCTCCTATGTTAGAGCAAAGAAGGCCCACTCTTTGTCCTTACCCTCCTTAATGATCGGGTCTGCCAAGGTGTTTTGTGAACCTTGGAACCAGGTTATTTGTGTAGGAATGTGTTAGAGATATAAACGCCCATAGTGCCATTGGGGGTTTATGCTGAGCTACTCCATGCGCAACGAGCTTCAAATTGGATGCTAAATTCTCTCACCAGAGATTCCCAGAGAACGCAGAGAAGGCACTGATTGTGGAAAAAACATAAACAAGAATGATGAGATTCTCTATTTCTGAACGAGTGACGTGAAATCTTCTTTACTCACACAAAGATACTGGAATTAAATGAGTGATAGTCTGGTTTGAGCTGTTTTACTAATTTTCAATAGACAGTTTTACTGTTTTTCAGTACACAGTTTCAAAGGCTTGTTAAAGGCTTAGTGCTGCTTGGATGGTTCTACTCTATAACAAGGAAAAACAGAGAGTGAGAACTTAATGTTGGAAAAATGTATTAATCTATAGGTAATTCCAATCTTTTGCGATATTTTTGGTTTATCCTTGTTCAGTGAGAAACACACCATGAAAAGAACAGTGTACTGTTGTTTTATGAATGTCAATAGGACAAGGAAGAACTTGATTTGTTCTCGTTCCCAGCTTTTCACTTCAGTTTCCTGAGTATTGATTCTTTAGGTGGGCTTTTGCTTCAATTTAAAGAGAGTTGCCAAATTAATTTAAAAAAGTCTAAGAGGAAGGTAATGTATTATATATCAAGCTAGCTCGAAGGACATGTTGTAGTAATTACAAGTGAGCGAAAACCAAAATAAAAACCCTTTCCAATCTTACAGGGATTCTAGGAGGCTAGGTATAGATTTTGCTTCATTTATATAACCTTTTGCTGATAAGGAATGTAGATGAACCCTAGAAGCTAGCTCATGATTGGACATCTGGACTGTGGGGACTCCAACACCCCCTTGTGCGCCCAAGATTTGACTGCGGAGAATAAAATATGGGAGCCCAACGTGGGGTAAACCAAGAGTTGAGATGGACCTGACTTTGATACCATGATAAGAAGATGAACTTCGACATAACTCAACCCCAAGAGCGACATGAGAATTTCCCAAAGATCATATAAGAAACCAAACACCCCAGCTATAGCCGATGTGGGACTATGATGTTACAAAAAAAAAGTTAATTGTTTTTTAACCATATGCTGCTTTAATTGTTTGTACTCTTGATTTTCTTCATTGGTGTGGAATTGTAGTTCTTGTTCTTCATAACCAATTAATATTTGGAAAAATCAACAAAATATTGTTGTTGCTCTGAATTGTACAAGTTCTTTTCATTGTAGGAGGGGCAAGGGGTGATGAGTGTTTTGGGGGGATGAGGGGTGGGTGGGATGGGGTATTGTATAATAATGCTTTTTGATTTATCTAGTAACTTGTGGTTTAGTTACAAATTAGGAACTAGGGAGCATGTTAATGTTACTTCCATAAAAATCTGACTTACATAGTAATTAAAATAATTAATGGCAAACACTAGCATATCACTAGGATTGGCAAAATTAGCCCATAAAAGCACAACTTGTGCAACCCGCACTCAGACCATTTTGACACGCCGAATTTAGCTGATTTAAACATTGGGCTGATATATGTAAAGCCCAAATTGATCAATGAAAAATCTCGTGTTCTAGTATCTTGGCTCACCTAATTTACTGTGACAATTTTGTCCATGCAAAGGTTGCTATTGGTAGGAGGCTTGGTATTGAAGAACCCCAGCTTATGAAGATCATAAGGGCCACGCTGTATACACACAGTGAGTGGTTCAAACTTCAAATGTGTAAAGATCGATTTGAGGGGTTCTTGAGGATCGACGCCCTGAAGGAAGTTGGTGCCAAATTGATTATAGATGCTTCCAGATTGGATGTTGACATGAGCACTGATGGATCATCTCAAGTTACTGGTTCCTCAAATAATAGGAAACAGGAAGATGGAAGTCCAACCCAGTCATCGGCCAGAGATGTTGGATGTGATGAAACTGCAATACTAAAAGTTATGGTGAGTTTTTTATTCCTTTCTGGTTTTTAAGCTTGCTTCTAACTTTATCCTTGTTATTGCATCTCGATGAACCTGTTGTGAAGCCCTTCTACTTGATGCTATTCTATTGATGTGTATCTCCCCTGGTCACCGTGTGCTGCTTGTCAGCAGATTATGTTGACTTTCTAGGTGCTCTCATTATGTGCCACTTTTTCAGGTCATTTTTTAGTGCAGCAGCTACTTATTTGTGAATATGTGGTGCAGGAATTTCTGGCATTGCCCAGAGCAGATGCAATTCACCTCCTTGCACAGTACAACGGGAATGCAGAGACGGTCATTCAGCAGATATTTGCATAGCCCCTAAATTATAGCTGAAACAGTAATATTCGTTTATTTGTTACATTATTTTATTGTGCCATAAATTCTTACTTGTGAGGCTCATTATATGCTGAAAGGGGATGGAATAACTCGTAAAAGAAAACAACAAAAAATAGGTGGGAAATGTCTTAATGTATAGCCTGAAGTTTTTTGGGTGTCAAGTATAGTTGATGAGAGGGTTGATTATGTAAAGTGTTCTGTAAATACCCTTCAGTTCCTTAGCCATATTTATTTGGCGGAGCATCCAGTCGATGAAGAAGTTGAACTTCTATGCTCTTTAAGTTGCAGAGAATCTTATTGATTACTATTTACCGTGGGTTTACTGATGCAATGTTTGTTGCAGTGCGTCTACATTAGTCGACTCAAGTCTTTGAAGCTGCAAATCGAGTTGAACGTATATAGGTAATTGAATGATCAAGTAAACAAAGGACGTCACTTTATGTATTTATAACAAAGTATTGCCATATTGCCTCATTGACTGATATACAGAACGAACGATATGCTACTAAAGATCCACCAATTTAAAATTATAAAGATAAAAGGATTGGGAAAAGGTAGAACGCAATTACACCATACATTCAGGTGGTAGCAACAAAGTGGATGACAAAATAACATATTTCAAATAATTGAATTTTATCTCGTCTGACATGGAGTACTAGTTATTCATTTTTTTGATTTTTTTTTTTTTTAAAAAACAGTTGAATGTAAATCAATCAAAATAAATGAACATGGAAATTTACCTTTTCCATTTCACCCTGGGTAAATTGCGCAGCCAACATGTGTTCAACTCAAAACCCTCGTTAAGCCCCTCGCATACTCTCTCCGACCTGATCAGATCACATACAAGAATGTTGATCCGGCGCATTGTGCTGACCAAATCCCTCTACCATTTACGTTTCTTCAGTCACGCCGCCACCGCAGTTCTTCCAGACCTAGATGATTTCCCTAAACCCGATCCAAAATACGCAGAAACTATTCATGCAGTTGTTCGTGTCACTTCGGGAAAGAACATCGCCGTCAAAGAGAGGAAAGCTGGGCAGGTACCCAGCATAGTGTTTGAACAAGAGGATGGCCAACATGGTGGTAACACAAGACTCATCTCTGTTTAGGCTAATCAGATTAGGAAGCTTGTTAACCATCTCGGTCACTCCCATTTCTTATCCAGTTTGTTTGATCTTGAGGTTTACCCTCTACTGACGTTATTGAGAAAGCTCGAGTTCTGCCCAGAAAGGTATTTTCCCTTTATTTATTAGATTTTGTTACTTTGAATTGGTATGAAGATAGATAGTGGCTTTCAATTCATTTATACATAGGAGCTGTAGTTAAGGAAACAGAGCTGCCTATGTACTGATTTATCTATTTCAATGTTCAGGTTCATCTGGAAGCTGGTTCAGATGCGCCTCGTAATGTTACCTTTAAAAGAGCTCCATCAAGTGCTTTACTAAAGGTTAGGGTTCCTCTTATATTTAGAAGCTCCGGTTTGAAGAAAGGTGAGTAATTGATACATCTGCTTTTTCCTACTGGTAACTTGCTAATACATGTTTATTTTTTTTTTATGAAGTCTTCAATTTCCTTACTATGTAGGTTTGCGTAGTGATGTATTCAAACTTAGCTTATCATATGTTACACTTGCATCAGTTCTTTATCCTAAGGTGTAACGGCTGGTTTTCTTGAATTCATTAAATGCTAATATTATATAGTTATGATGGACCTAGAAGTTTCTCACCCAAGTGTGTAGTCTAGCTGTTTTAATTGGGAGCCATGGGAGGGTAGGGTTCAAATCCCGAATTAGGTGAAACATACCTGGTTATTTCTTGCTATTTGTCTAAGTCTTGTGACAACCCCGCTGGTGTCTCATTAATCAGCACCGGCAGTCTTACCCTCTAGATGGAATGTATTATCTGTTGAAACCATCTTTGATCAGATCCTATTTTAGTGTTCAGGAATCAGGAGGAGGTTCCAGTTAGTACAATCTTAGACCTCACTATGTCAAGTTTTTTTAGAGCTCCTGGTTCTCTAGGTACTCATTTGATGTTACTTCAAATCAATGCAACTATTACCCTCTTTCGTCTTTCAGCAAGTGATTTTGTAATCATTTACTACTAACTACCGATCAGATCGGCTTGAAGTCTCTTAATTAAGTTCTCCCTTTCGTTAAGCACAGTGAAGCTCTTCTAAAATCTTCCTGGAGTATAGAATTGCTATAAGTTTAGAGCATCCCGTTTCTAAAGATGTGCCAAAAAAATTGGTGAAGAACTGTAGTAAAGCCATCTGGCTAGGACGTTGATGTCCAGCGCTATCATTTATGGTTCAGTCATCTCTTTCACTCTGTAAAAGAGCTGATGCAGCCATCTTCTAATAATATAGTTAGGTCCCAGTCATTCCGCCTTGGGTTCATCAACTTTGAATTCCATTACGGTTGAGAAGAAACTCAATGAATTCTAAAGAGGAAGAGTTAGGGTTAAAGTGTTCTCAAGTCTTACCTGTTAGTAAGTCAATAAGGCAATCAAAAGGGAACACTGCGCCAGCTGCTGTTTGGTGAACTGTGTGGATTGAGAGAAATAGAAGATGTTTTCAAGACATGGAAAACAACATTTAGAAGAGAAAATCCAAATGTTAGCTTCTTCTTCTTTTTTTGATGTAAAAAATGCAACAAATGGATGAGGCTTAAACTAATTTATTCCAGAAGTAATAGAATCACTTCAGGTCTAGAAGGGTTAGATTTTTGTGAAGTTCCCTTTTTGCTGCAGATGCAGATTTTTAACAGCACTTCTGAGTGCTGATCATTTATAAAATACACTACCTTCTCCAAAAAAAAAACGACAATCATAATGATAAATACGGGACATAAAGTTACCTTTTTCAAAATAAAAATAAAAAATACGGACATAAACTTGTTTAATGAAACATAACTCACTGCATTTCTTAAACAATGTTTACAGTTACTTCAAATTTGTCCACCTTTTTTTTTGAGAATGGTAACAGTCAAATTTGTCCACCTTATATAGTAGAGGTTCATATTGGATAGTTTATAACAGCTGCTGAAGTCATTATACCTTCAGATGTATGACTAAAACCAAGATAGTCTAACTTACCTTTCTCCCATTTGATCAAAAAAGGTAAATACAGAGATTTGAGCAACTAAAAGTAGAGGATAGGGCGTAAAGAGTAAACCTAATCACTATTATGCTTCCTTTTTATTCAAATAGATGCCAGTAACACTGCCTACAATAGACCCTTGTGGTCCGGCCCTCCCCGCACCTGTGCAATATCTAGAGCTTAGTGCACCGGGCTGCTCTTTAATTTCAAATAGGGTTAGCCCAATTCAATAAATTTCTCTCTTAGTAATGCTTAAAAACATGAGCCCACGATCTGTTTGTGGGGTACATCGTCTGGTCTTTCAGCTAATATATGAAATCTGTATCTTATGACTTAGTGAGCTGCATAATTAATGCTTCTCTTAAAATTGATGGTCAATTTCAGAAGAAAGAATCCTTGCTGAATGATAAAATGATGAAAGGAAACACGGATAACATGTGAGATGATATCCATTTCCTATTTGCTTGCGCTTTTGTTTTTCTTTATTTATTTTCATTTTTATTTTTTTTAATAATCATCGGCCCTAGTTGGACTTCAGCGGGTATGTTGTTATATTTCTAATAATTATCGGTTAACCAATTTGGTAGGGTTATATTTGAATATCATCAAGAGAACGGTAAAGTTTCTATGCCCAGCGGATGTCATCCCTCCCTACATTGATGTAGACTTAGTGAGTTGTGGATGTTAACCAAAAGTAGTTAATGGGTGATCTGAGGGTTCATCCAGCTTTGAAACTTATCCAACCAAAGGATCACCCTGTTGTCAAGATTGCGGGAGCAAGGGTTTCTGATAAAAAAAATCGAAATGATTTTTACTGAAGCACTTGTCTGTAAATCTTAGAAAGCTTATTATGCAAGGGAGGATTAATTCCACAGCTTGGGACATTGTCTGCTGACGTTATTTACTGCATGACCTTGTTCATCTGTGTTACTTAAAATAGGATGATTGGGTGATAGTATCTCAATTTTGTATATTAAATAGCTGATGCCCCAGCTCATAATTTCTCTTCTGGGCGGTGATATGTCAAAGCATATGACGACGTTCTAGGCCCATTCGCCAGAGCCCAACTTCAGACCCGAATTTCTGAAGCAGCAGCAATTCTTTTTGTATTTTTCAAAAATAGGGGTACCACAAACAGCTACCTTGTCATTTTTATGTTTGCAACTTTATATTTGATTTTTACTTTAGACTTGGTTTTGTATGGCGTGAATTACCCAGGTACTTAATTATGTGAAATTACTCACTTAAGAATCTAATTTCTCTTACAATTCTTAGAGATTACTTCAGTTTATAACGTGTTTACAGATGCAGTGTTTTTTTGCAGTTTGTGTCTATATTTGTTAACTTTGTTTTTGGAGTCCCCCAAGTGGATCGACTTTATATATATATATATATATATATGAAAGTACTATGAAATCATAAAAAGAAATAGCTAAGTAGGAATATTATTTAACTGAAACAAATAATACACAGAAATGGATGACAATACAATTCCATTTAGACCAACCGGCTACTGGCCGGCATTGGACTGGCGGAACTTTCTCTCGTCTGAAAGTATCTTTGCGAACCTGCAACATTTCAAAATGAGGCAATGATCAGTACTCATGGTAGTACTATTTCCTCAGTTGTTTATATATAATGAACGTTGAACGTCTACAAATGTGATAGACAAGTGTATGTACCTTCGAAGAGCTTCCTTGTTGGTTCCTCCGTTCTCAACTGCTTCATAAACTCCTTTATCTAAGTTTATCTTGGAAGTTGGTTTGTCCAGCAACTGCTCTCCTACCTTAACAAGGCCTTGTAAGTTTTCCTTTGTCGCTATATCAACTGAGGCCAAGTTCCCTGTCAAAGTGTCATCCTGGTAGTATCAAACAGCAGACGAGATTAATTAATATTTCTGAAAAAATAAGGCAAATAAATTGTTATAACTTGTCTATTCAGTGTGATAGATATATACCTGGATTCGGAGGTATTGATCATCCGATTGAAGAGCTTTGAAAACCACAAAGTTGTGATAATCAACCATATCAGCGCTTGCTTGATTAAAAGCTTCAATGATTGGTGTGGAGTTGTCATGAGTTAGCCAGCTAAGTAATCCCCATTTCGAAGCCATTTTAGCATTGTATTTTCCCTCGTTCTTTGCATTGCCTGTCCCCAGTGAGATCACTAGAAAACGACCATAATCCATGGGCTTGATAGGAAATAAGTCTTCATGCTTCATCAGTACTTGCTTTGTCACCTCACCAATTGCGATCAATGTCTAAAATATTCATCAATACATATATTACCGGATTTTCTACTGTAATGTACTGATCTTTCAAGAATTTATATATTTATTTACCGGGTTATTAGCAGCCACACCACCATCAATTAGGTTGAATTCATTTTCATTATTTTGAGCATCCTTGGTCTTGAAACTATGGGCAGGTAGAAATGTTGGCGCTGCCGAGGTACCAATGCAAATGTCCGCTAGTTCCGCATCCAAAACAGGTTTTGATTTTGTCTACAGAGAATGGTTAATTTCACTTTACAATTTTTTTTATTTTTTTTTTATGATTTACAGTACTATTAAGGGGTATAGAAGACACCTCATATGAGCTGAAGATGACAGGCTGAAGTTCCTTGATGTCAAAAGTTGGGATTACGACGGCAGTTAAGGTATCATGCAACCTGGTACCTCCTAGGAGTCCCTTTATAAGTGTGTGAAGATACTTCCCATCATATTTTGGTCTGTTCAACATTTTTGTTAGATTTATCGCCCCACCAAATGGTCCACTGCAAAAATCCAAAATCAAGAGATGTGTATTTTAAGGGTGTGGTCTAATAACCAAAAAGAAAAATCAAGAACTATATGTATAAAAAAAATTTAGGTAGCATGGTTTACCCAATCTGATGAAAGATTTTGGGGGAGTGCTCAAGATAGAAAGGGGTAATATCTTTGGCAGCATAAAGAGGGCGTTTAGCTTTGTTTGGTGCAGCTAACATGGCTGTTACAAGGCCGCCCGTGCTTGTTCCTGCTATCAAGTCAAAATAATCCGCGATTCTTGCATCTTCACCATCCAATTCCTGCAAGCATAACCAATATATTCAGTGAGTGACAGATCTATGATTTAAAGTTGATCGTGAATTCAACTTGTAGACTAAAACTAATGTAGGTATGCACAGCCAAATAAGTAAAAATGACCTGAAGTTGTGATTCAAGATATGCAAGGATAACCCCGGGAATGATTCCTCTAATTCCTCCTCCATCGATGGAGAGAATGGTTATTAGCTTCCCTTTGTTAGGAGGCGGCATTGCTACTCCACCTGCAGCTGAGTTTTCCATCGGAATATCCAAAAGATAAGTTCACGTAAAAATAACACTCCTATGTATAGAGACTTAACAATTAGTTCATCTCACATGCTAATGACGATTCTAATAAATAGAGACATTGTCTTAAATGATGATGATTATTATTAAAAAATAAAGAAGAGATAAATGTTAAAAGTAACGTGTTTTTGTCGATGATTATTACAACTAGGATATATAAACTAATCTTTGAAGAGTTCATGGACAAATTTCAGCTGAATCGTCTTGGATGAAAGTTCCACCATCCAATCAAATTAGATGATTGAATTATATCTTAGTTTTGAGTTTTAATTAATAAATGAAGTAATACTCTCACTTTTTGTTCAATTTGTTCGGCTTGATTCAAAGTAAAAAGTTTAGTGTGAATATTGATAGAGATATTTAACCTTTTTGAAATAGAATTACATACATAGAAATACATAAAATGTATTATAAGTTAAAATAGTTAGCAAGTCACAATATTTAGAAGGTATTTGAAAAATATTTTCTCTATCTAAATAACAATTAAAACAAAACTAAGAGCAGATAAGATGGAGTAATAGTTAAAGGACTAGTAATAATATTCTTTTTTTTAGTTTCTTCAGCGTCGTGTTCAAGTAATTGTACCAGCATCTAATAATTCCAATTTATTTAATTTTAAAGTCGTGGAAGATTAATTGTTGGACATGTGTTGGTTTCTATTAACAAACGCACGATTTCACACGTTTACCGCGCTTACCTTCATTGAAGCATAGAACCATGTGCGGCATTAAAAAGAAAAAACTTGATCCAAGGTAATGTTTGTAAAATGAACTTAATTCATGTTCTTTGACCTTTAAGATTCGTTAGAGTTTTTGAAGGCATTTACTTTATGTTAAATTCTAGTTTACCCTTATAAAAAGGATACATTTTCCCTTAAAAATATATCTCAAATTAATATTTCATATTTTAAAATATTGATAAAAAGATCTCAATAATAGGAAATATTATATTTATTAAAGTCGAAGTGATCCATACTTAAAGAGGCATTTTTCTTTAAGTTCAACGTGAAATATAAGTCTCTAGAATGATTTTTTATTAGCAAGAATATTTGATACTTAATAACAACTTTAAGATAGTTTAAAAAAAGTTATGAAGGTATTGAATTTTGAGGTAAGTTATCATTACATAGTTTTAGACGATGTAAAAAGAATTTTTAAGAAAATTATGTGGGATAGAGCGGATTAGAATCTTGGTGGACTTACTCGTTCCTACATTGTCTTGAGGTTTTTACTTGAATGCTTATATAAAAAAGAAAAAAAAAACATTTTTAAATTTTTTCTCATAGTGATGTTGTCTGATTTCGCTCTCGTCTCTTTATTTCTATAACAAAAAAGTTTATTGTGTACCACGTGTAAATCCACTGTTTTAAAAAAAAAATATAACTATAGGGTGTCATATAAAACTAATTGATGAACTATATACTGGAGTATAAATTAAACAAGACCAAATAAATTATAAAAGTAGGAAATTGTTACAAAAGGTATGCATGCGCAGCTTTAAACCCACCAACATTATATTATAAATGCATAAAAATAAGGGGAAATTAATTAAGCAGGAACATTAAGCACACAATTAATACATTTCACGCTGTAGCAACAAAGTGGATGACTATCATTTACACCAACCGGCTACTGGCCGGCGTTAGCCTGCCGGAATTTTCTCTCGTCCGAAAGTTTCTTTGCAAACCTATAACATTTTTAGACGATAACTTACTACTGGTTAATATATATAATGAATTTTTCACGTTTAAAAAATTCGATAGACAATTATCATGTACCTTCGTAGAGCTTCCTTGTTGGTTCCTCCGTTTTCAACAGCTTCATAAACTCCTTTGTCTAAATTAATCTTTGAAGTTGGTTTGTCCAGTAACTCTTCTCCTACCTTGATGAGACCTTGTAAGTTTTCCTTTGTCGATATGTCAACTGAGGCCAAGTTCCCCGTCAAAGTATCATCCTAGTCGTATCAAATAAATGTACGATTAATTATTGATAAAAATACTAAAGTTATAGATATAATTGAAGGTCGAGGTACACCTGAATTCGGAGGTATTTATCATCTGAGTGAAGAGCTTTGAAAACCACAAAGTTGTGATAATCAACCATATCAGCGCTTGCTTGATTAAAAGCTTCAACGATTGGTGTGGAGTTGTCATGAGTTAGCCAGCTAAGTAATCCCCATTTCGAAGCCATTTTAGCATTGTATTTTCCTTCGTTCTTTGCATTGCCTGTCCCCAATGAGATCACTAGAAAACGACCATAATCCATAGGCTTGATAGGAAATAAGCCTTCGTGCTTCATCAATGTTTGCTTCGTCACCTCACCAATGGCGACCAATGTCTAGAATATTTATCACATCACATATACAAAAGTGTGATCAATAAGCTAGTGCTGATCATTTTCAAACAATTTTGTATTGTATAAAATTACCGGGTTATTAGCAGCCACGCCACCATCAATTAGGTTGAATTCACGATCTTCATTTTGAGCATCCTTGGTGTTGAAACAATAGGCAGGTAGAAATGTTGGCGCTGCGGAGGTACTAATGCAAATGTCCGCCAGTTCCGCATTTAATTCAGGTTTCGAATTTGCCTACAAAATAGTTTAAATTGTTTCAACCGCCTTTTTCTAATTTTTACAACCTGTTATACAATAGAATTAGGCACACCTCATATGAGCTGAAGATAACTGGCTGAAGTGTTTTGATGTCAAAAGTTGGAATTACGACAGCAGTTAAGGTATCATGCAACCTTGTGCCTCCTAGAAGTCTCTTTATAAGTTCATGAAGATATTTCCCGTCATATTTAGGTCCGTTAATCATTTTTGTTAGATTTATGGCTCCAGCAAATAGTCCACTGCAACAACTAATCCCACAAAAATCAAAAGATAGATATACACTCTTTGAAAAGTAACCGTCATTGAAGTGGGTAAAAGTCATAAAAGTCACAAAAGTCACAAGTCGCCACTAAAGTTAAGGATTTACTGGTGAAGGAGTTGTCACAAAAGTCAAATCTAATTAGTGACAACTTTCACGGCGCTAACAAAAATGGCCTTTTAGCAGCAACTCACAAAACCAATATGCCTAAGACTCGTCTTGATTGACATGAACGCATGGTTACCTTGGCAAGTCTCTAATAAAATAGATGAGGGGGAAGTATTACCCATAAATATAACACGTACAAAAATCAATGCATTTAAGGGTGTGGCTTAATGGTCAGTGAAATGAATGAAAATCATAAGAGCATATCGTTTAAACAAAAAATTAGCTAATACATAGTTGACTTTTTTCCATATGCTTAATGAATAATCATGACTGATATTTCTACTAGTGGAAAGTAGAATGTACTTGTTGATACTATCACGATTCAGAATATAAGGAATGATATGTATATTATAGCTATGTAGCATGGCTTGACCTGATCTGGGGAAATATTTTTGGGGAGTGCTCAATATAAAAAGGAGTAATGTCTTTGGCAGCATAAAGAGGGCGTTTATCTTTATTTGGTGCAGCTAACATGGCTGTTACAAGACCACCCGTGCTTGTTCCTGCTATCAAGTCAAAATAATCCGCGATTCTTGCATCTTCACCATCCAATTCCTTCAAACAAAATTGAATTAATATACGTACATGATATAGCCAACAATTAATTTGTACTCTCTTCTTATTAATTATTAATTACCTGAAGTTGTGATTCAAGATATGCAAGAATAACTCCAGGAATAATTCCTCTAATTCCTCCTCCATCGATAGTGAGAATGGTTATCAGCTTCCCTGTGTTGGGAGGTGGCATTGCTACTCTAGATGATTCACCTTCAACTTCCCTTTCCATCTATATTAATCCAATAGATATATGTAATTAGTTCATTTCATATGCTAATCATAATGTGATTAAATAGAAACATTGTGCTAATGATGATAATATAATCATCATAAATTAATGAAAAAAATACTAAGGTGTCTTTATCATTGACCAAAACAAATATAAACTCATCTTTGACGAGTTCATGGACGAAGTAGAGGGTTAATCCTCTATCCACTTTAAACTTGAAAGATTGTTGAATTAGAATATATTGAGTTTAAGTTTATTAATAAGTGAAGTAACAGATACGAGTATTAGTAGTATTGTTTTATGTTTTTGTTACACATGTCCTGTCCTAGTTGTACCAATTCACTACAACAAAAACAACTTTTAGCGGCATTAAATATTAACATTAATAAATAGTGCTAAATTCTTCATCGACGTTAGTTAAGTGTCATTAGAACCAATGCCGCTAAAGACTTTAGGGACATATACAAGGAGTGACAATTACCGTTACAAATACATATTTAACAACAATTAAAAATTAATTGGCGCTAATAGTTATTTTTATTGTAGTGATTCTACCTGGGATCTGTTTTTTTTTTTTTTTTTAATATTCCTCTCTTTAAGTGGTGTTGCAGTAATGTTTTGTTCAAATGTTGATTTGCTTGCATTGCAATTAGAATTAATATAATGAAAGTTTAAAAAATAACACTCCTAAAAAATGAAGGAGAAAAGTCTAACAAGGAAAAAAAAGTCAATACACAATGACTTGCAAGAAAAGAGCGAAATATATCTTGTATAATACATTTCTATCATTAATTATACTTAAAGTGATAACTTTATCTATGCCGATCATATTAAACTGGACAGTATAGTGTTTAAGAAAGAAAATATAATACTCCCTTCGTCTCATTTTATATGTCAATTTTTGGATTTTAAGAGTCAAACAAATCTATTGTTGACTGTAAATTTTTTATATATCTTTTAATCATTTCGAATTATAAATTATTATGACTCGTAGATTTTTTTTTACGTAGTTTACAAATATATAAATTTCATTTCAAAAAAAATTGAAAATTCCATGCGCATATTGTGGTCAAACTTAAATTGTTTGACTATCAAGACATAAAAGGTGTCATATAAATTGAGACAGAGGGGATAGTAAGATTTTTAAAGTTTTAGTTTTAGGCATGTCGCAACTTATGACTGTAAGGTTTTTGAAACTTTTGTTTTTTGGGGTTTTGCTTCTAATGGCAACATGCTTAGTCTTGTTTACGAAATCAAATTAATACATTCTATGAAGAAAAATTGAATTATCAATCTCATCAAAATCATATCAAACCCTATCAATCAAATCACTTTTTTTAAGATCGCTTTGAAAAAACAAAAACTTTTTTTTTTTATCCAACTAGTAGTATAATACTTTCTTTTTGGTTCCTTATTGCCCCCATCCTTGTAGCTAGATCAAGAGGAACCTTTGGAGGAAGATCCACAACTATGGATTTTGAGCATGTTATAATATTTGTATGCTACAAGAACTTGCCATTAATTCTTTTCAAAATAAATTTGAGAAAAGTACAATTACATAAACAGACAGAATATGTATCTTTACTTAAATATATAAGTCTTATAGTTAAATTAGTTGATCGGTGCAATTTAATTAACAGTCACCAATGTGAATTAGTATTTTTCAGAAAATATAGAGTCTAACAACATCAAGGACAACTGAATCCGCGGCTTTGTTTTTTTGCACTCCCTTTCATCACCAAAATCAATAGTATTTTTATTTATTTTTTTAGCGTAACTCAAATTTTTAATTGTGACTCGTGACTTATAAAAAATGATCGAAAGATTCTTTTTTGATCTGGTTATAAGGATATGATGCCAACTATTTATTTTTCTGATTTTTTCTTAGAATACTAATAATACAATATGATGTACATGATGCTTCATATTTTAATATGCAAACGTGTTGTTAAGTTTCTTCAAGATATACTTTGTACGCTATTGCCTGTTTTGCCTTTGAAATATTTCTGATGTTGCTTGACCTTTATTATTTCCCATTATTTTATTTCTCAATCATGCTTCAGAGTACTTTGAATTATAAATAAGAAAAATTATACACGACATTAATGGTTTAAAACAAATTAATTAATTAAGCAACAGGAAAATCAACTAGAAGCAACTAATCAATCTTCTAAGTCGTAACATTTTGATTTGTTATTACCTGACTTATAATAGAAACTAAAGGGTCAATTCCTCAAGCTCACAAAATTAATCTTGAAGGCCTAAAAACTCATAAACTAGCATGACATTTTTTATGTAGAAATGATTAATCGATATAGATTATTATCATACTATCTTTAAGGAATATGAAAGAGGAAAAAGTTGAAAAATTAGCTTCTTCAGCCAAGTAGGATATTTTTCAACAGTTAATTGTTATGTATGTTTTATACATAGTTGACCAGCACAATTGATGATGATAAAGAGCTTCAACTGTGTATTAATTAATTTATATATTAATATACGTGATAGCTATGCATAAGTCTGGCCACCTGATAAAGAATGACAAAAGTCTCACATTGGTGGTTAATGAGATGGGTGGACTCCTTATAAGGCTTGGGCAATCCTCCTTCCCTTTGAGCGAGCTTTTGGGGTGTGAGTTAGGCCTAAAACCTAATTTCTACATGGTATTAGAGCAGGGTCTGTCTCACCCGATGTTGGGATCCCCAAATCAAAATTGCGCACGCATCATATGCTAAGCACTGGGCGTGAGGTGGGGTGTCAAAGATTGACAAAAGTCCCACATCGGTGGTTAATGAGATGGGTGAACTCCTTATGTGGCTTGAACAATCCTCCTCCCTTTGAGTTAGTTTTTGGAGTGAGAGTTTGGCGTAAAACCTAATTTCTACACCACTGTATATTAATTCTTTGATGGGCTATGGGCTATCTCTTTAATTATAAACCCAATAAAATTATGTATCCAAGACTAGAAGATCCTTAATGCTTAAATTTTATGGAGCCACCTTAAATATGTCTTATAAAAAATATAAAAAAAATACCTCAAAATTTAGTCTTAAACTTTGTTTTAGGTTAACAGCAGAGTTTTAATGAAGTTTTTGCATATTTAATCGGTAAAAAATACAATGAATGGAATTCTGTCAAATTATTTTATTTCAAAAAAAATTACAATGCAGCCAATAATTATTATATTTTAAAAAAATAAATTTTAAGAAGATATGAGTTCAAGTCAAGGAATTTGGCTTGAAAAGGAGGAGGAGGAGAAGAGATAAATACGGTATATATACAACGGAACAAGAAGAATAAACAATGAAACAAATAAATTATTTACATATAATCATATGTAAATAATTTATTTGTTTCATATCTCATTGAAAACTGTTTTTTTTTTAAAAAGAAATCTTTATTCATATACATCTAAAAAAATGTTGCTATTTATTACTACTACTCCATTTATCATGTCACTTGTCAGAATTCAAAATGTATAAGTTTCAAACAGAAAGTGGACCTTTCTTGGATCATTCAAGAAGATTGGGTTATCTTAAAAGAAAGAAACTGTTCTAATCTGCCAAATCTTTTAAAAGGCCCAATACTAAAATGCAGCATTCTTCGATATGTAACAAACAAAAAGCGAAAGCGAACCCGGGCTTACCAGATAGAGTATTTGCCCCTATTTCCGTTAGGACAAAGAAATTATTTTCGATTAATGCTTAATATATCTATTGATTAAATATATTTATCTTTTTCGATAGATACTTAATATATTAATTGATAAAGTATATTTAGCTTGCGATGAGTTTATATATGCAAGTTTTATCTCGAATAATTGCAAAGCAGATTTTAGATCCTTAACAACACGTTCTCTAATTTCCAAATTGCTAAAAATTAGGTGCCGACTTGGAAATCATGAGCCATCCAACGTACTTCCTCCGTCTGGAATTGTTTGTCATGTTGCATTTATCGAAAGTTAATTTAACTAATTTTCAAAGGTAAATTGGATCACATTAATTCGATATTTCAAATAAAAAATTTTAAAACTATATGAGAAATACTATAAATTACAATTTTTTGGCATATTAATATGATAAAAAAATACATCTTAAAATATTAATTAAAGTTTTTATAGTTTAACTATAAAAATAGAAATCATGACAAATAATATCGGAAGGCGAGAGTAAAATATTATTAGTTAATTTACTTATAACGAAGTAAGTAGTAATTAAGGTTGTCCTAGAAAACCTAATTTTCCTGCAGGGGTTGGATCTTGTTTCTCGCCGCATTTTTCTCCTAGGCCATTCTCCTCCCCTTTTATTTTTTCATCAAACCATGATTGTTAAGACCTGTCGTGGGTCCACAATCTACATCCTAAAATCATTTTTTTTTTCTTCACATGCTTAAAACTTTACATTTACACTACATATAAAAATGAAACTTTGCACTACGTATACTAAAGATTAACCATCATTTCATTGGAAAAAAAAGGGAGTTATGTCCACTTTCGGCTTATATACAAAAAATAAATAAAATGATGTCTCAACTCTTGACATCCGTTCATCATCACAAACGGATCAATAGCTCATTATATGAGAAAATTTTATTAATAATTACGAGCTTTTTAATTATAAGATTAATACTAATTATATAATTCGAAGTTGTGTTTTTTAATAATGAACAAAACAAATTACTAAGTTGCTGGAAAAAAAATCTTGGTGGTATGAGTTGGTCGGTATCACTATTATATAGATGGTAAATCTATATAAATATATACAACTTATTGGTGTAGCTAGTCTAATGGAAAAACTATCTTCAATTTTAAGCAAACGCTAATGGATAAAAGAGAAGGGGGGTAAGCTTTAATTACTGTTACATGTGTTCGGTAGCCTGAGAAATTAGTTTTTTTAAAAAAAGTTGTGGTGAATATCTATATCTAAGAAAAATTCATATTATCAGGATTCATGAAATTTTATTAATTATAAAAAACATGAGGTCTAAACTATAAAATGGAACCTATTGAGAGACACTTAAAACTGATACGGTTTTTTAGTTAGACATCTAAATTTAGGATTTTTCTCATTAAACACTTAATCTATTCAAAAACTTTCATAATAGAAAAAGGAAAAAAGGGAAAAATCACGCAACAAAGCAAATTTATACTATTTAATTACTCATCATAGCTATAGTTTGCTATAATTACCACTCGCGACTAACATTATATATTAATTACATGGACTGACTTCGAGTTTGTAAGATTAGTCACGTTTGTATATGTATAATATACAATTATATGCATATACAATTCACCTCTCTTCCACTCTCTGCCCTTTCTCGCGCGCCTCTTTCCTCCCTCTCCCAATCTCGCTCCCTTCTCTCCTCCCTCTCCCAGTCTCGCTCGCCTTTCTCCTCCCTCTCCCACTCCCGCTCATCTTTCTCCTCCCTCTCCCACTCTTGCTTGCAACATATACAAATACAAATACAAATATATAATATACAATTATCTAACTGATATTCATATACAATTCACTTTTCTTCCAGTCTTTTCCCCCTATCTCTCGCCTCTCTCCTCTCTTTTCCAGTCTCGCTCACCTCTCTCCGCCATATAACATGTAGGTACGAATTGTAATTATCAAATTATAGCTATGTGAAAGTTTCCTTAAAAAAGCTCTCATCCTGTTGTGAATCAATATGACTTCTTAAGGGCCTATTGGCTATTAGAGGTTTTTATTTGGGATCCAGGCCCAATTAGTTATTGTTAAAAAGGTCTTGCGATTAGAAAGAACGGTTAGGAAATTATGTCTAAGCTTTGGCTTTCAGTTATCTCTCATCCCCTTTCTGTGTTCTGATATCTCATCCCCTTCTAGTTACCTTCTTCTATGAAATCTATCTGTAATTAGTATGTTATTACTTTGTTATGAATATTATATATCACTGTTTGTGTTGGAAATCGGGTTGTTTGCACATACTATTTTTTTTTTTAATAAAATAAAATGAGTTAAAATAATATTTGTTTTGAAATTACAGAGAGAGTAATAACTTTTATATTTCTATCCTTAACTAGAATTAATAGTAATTTACTTGATTTAGGGAGAGGCCCTTGGTCGAGCAAAGAGACAAATTAAAGAACAAGTGTTCACAAAACAAAAGTCAACCCCGTGATTGAACAATAACTAAACTTTTCGTAAAACACGCACGATGTCATAATTTAGAATCAAATATTAAATTGGATAACTTAAGGAAACCTATTTTGAAAATTTCAACGCTCTAATATGTTGACTTGTCATAATTGCCACTGCAGTAATCTACCCTTTGATTAATGGCTTTCAATTCTCTTACATTATTCTTAATTATGAGATATTTCTTTAAATAAATATTTCTCATCACGGTTTAAGTATTTCCTTTTAACTAACAAACACTATACTTCTTCGAATAATAAGAATGGATTTCGAAATAACATAATCCATCAACAACTTCTTGACTTTCTAAAACGTTAATATTTTAGAACAAACACAATTTATTGTGCAATTAATAGTATGGACAAGAGAAACTGTATTTCCAGCAATTTCTGATTTCAAATTATTTATCATAATTTTTAAAATATAATTGTCTCAAATTAATTTTCTTTATTTCTTTATAATAATACTAATTGTTTTGGTATTATAAACACCATAATAGAGTAAACATTTAATGAAGCTAATTATTATACCTAAGGACATAAATGAGGGTAAAATAAGTAATTCATTCATTTTAAAAAGAATGATTTTAAATTAGAGTTATGTCTAATGTATCAAAATGTCCTTTAATTTTATGATCTTAAACATATTACGTGAAAAATTAAAGTTACAATTTTATCAAAGACAAGAAAATGAAATATTATTTTTAAAATATATTTAAAAAATAAAATTATTCTTTTTAAACAGATAAATAAATTTCTTCTAATTGATATTCTATTTGTTGAGAGCAATCAAAATGAAAAATATGACAAATAATTTAAGCGGGAAGTAGTAGTACTCTCTTCCTCTGCGTTTGACTCGAAACACCTTTTTATGAGAAGCAATAAATAGAATAGTAATTGTACTTTATCACCCTTAATTATTAGTCATCTCACTCAATAAAAAAATACTTAATAACAAAGATTAAATAAGTATAAAAAATTATCTATTATTTTAAAATTTTAAATAAATAAAACATAAACAAATAAAGTAAACTAAGGGAGTTGATATTACTTGTTAATTTCTATTTCCTCCATTTCAAATTAATTGAATTGTTGAGATATTTTTTATTTTTCAAATTAATTCAATTATTCAATTTTTGAGACTATTTTTAGAATGTTCTTCTAATTTTTGTCCTTCATTGGTTAGTATTGGAATTAATTATTAATTATTATTTAATTATTTTAATCATAAATTTGATCATACTCCCTCCGTTCAGAATTGTTTGTCATGTTGCGCTTTTCGAAAGTCAATTTGATTAATTTTCAAAGTTAAATTAGATTACATTAATTCGATATTTCAAACAAAAAAATTAGATATTCTAAAACTATATGAAAAGTACTATACATTGCAATATTTTGCATATTAATATGATGAAAAAATACATCTTAAAATGTTAGTCAAAGTTTTTATAGTTTAACTCTAAAAATAGAAACCATGACAAATAATACTGGACGGATGAAGTAGTTAATACGAATAAAAAAAATTATATCTAATTTATATTTTATTTTTTTCTTGAAATTAAAAATATAAAATACCTCATTAATTTAATTAATTTGAAATGAAAAAAAGTTAAATACGAGTATCATTTAATTTTCATATCATGATTACCATTTATGGAAGTCATGAATGAGCACAAAAATAATGGATTTGATGGACCATGGATAATTAATAATCTTAGCGACAATCATCAAACTTACTGCGTTGCAACCACGTTGATTCATAATAATCATTTCTAGGATGCCTCATTTTTCTCATTCTTTTTCACTCTTCCATTTTGTTGAAGTGTTTCGGTGCAAATAGAATACTTCATTTGATCTAATTCATCTGAGTCGGTTTGATTTATTATTTTTGAAAATTAAAAATAAAATATTTTGACACTTGTGTAGTAGCACAAGATCATAAGTCATAAATATTTCCATGAGTGATATGAATCATTACATTAATTCAGATAAAATGAATATTTAAAGTTAAATTATTAATATAAATATATTATTTTTTTAAATTTGAAAAGCGAAAGTAAGTTATGTATTTCTTTCGTTTATTTTTATTTGTCTATTATACTATTTTGGAATATTTAATAATATTTGTTTAATTAATATAATCAATGAATAATTTATCATTTTATGTCAGTTTTACCTTTATTATTAAATGTTCCCCCCGTTTCTATCTGTATGTCACAATTCTAGATTTCACGTGCATTATGAAACTAGGTGAGTTTATTATTCTATTTGTATTTAATTTTTTTGGTCAAATTTTCAATCAATTAATATAAATTAATTTATTTGATCAATAAATATGAATTATTTAGTTATTTTTCCTAAGTTGGTCAAATATCTATTTTTAAGGCTAATTAACTATCAATGTCATAATAGGAATAATATTGTATGCATTAACTTTATGAAATGACAAGTAGTATCATAGACCAACTATTTATAGTAAAGGATGACATATAACTATAATTCGTTTTTCAATGTTTAACTGACTTATATTTAATTAAGGATGGTTTTATTTATTACTCCTATTTACTGTTTTTTAATCTCAATGTCAAATTAATACTCTCTCTATTTCATATTAATTGAATTGTTGAGGTGTTTCACACTCTTTAAGAAAAGAAGATTAAGCTAGCGTTTGACCATAGATATTCAAATATTTTTGGCAAATACTATTTGGATGAAAATTTGGGTGAAATTTTACCATGTGTTTGGCCATAGAATTTGAGAAACATATTTCATTTTTTTAAGAAATATGATTTATACCCATAAGTTTTTAAAACTATCAAACTAACCATAAATTTGTATTACATAGCACAATAGAAATCTCACGTAACAAGATTTATGACTTCCGCAACAAATCAACAAGAATCATTACAGTAAATATTCGTATAGTGAAAAGGTCTTGGTACAAATCATGATAATGAAAATACAACTAATATAAATTCGGGAAAAAAAAAGAGAAGAAAACAAAAGGAAATAAATATTGCAATCACTGAAGAACCTATGCTTTCTCATCTGAAAGAGTTCAACCTATTCTTTAATATAATCTTCCCACATTTTATGAACAATCTCTTCTCGATGAGCTTGCATTTCCGAATCAGATGATCGAGAAGATGAAGCGATGTTGTTACCCTGAGCCAATAGTTCGTCACTTTCATCAACAACCATATCATCATTTTCATATTCATTGAATATTCCATCACTACTTTGGTGTTCACGTAAAAAATTATGCAATACAGCGCAAGCAATTACTATTTTCACTTGCATGTCACATTCATAGTTGTTCATGCTTTGTCTTAGTATTCTGAATCTACTTTTCCACGCACCAAAAGTTCTTTCAAATACATTGCGCAGAGAAGCATGTCTATAGTTAAATAGCTCTTTTCCATTCTTAGGCTCTCTTTCACTTCCTCGATAGTCCTGCAAATGATAGCGCATTCCTTTGAATGGAGCTAAAAATCCTCTTGTGTTCCGTAGACCAGCATCAACAACGTAATAATTATCTACCAAAATAAAATAAATGCATTTCATGTTTTATTTAGTAGCTAGTTCATTAAGACGAACTGTAACAAAGGAATGTATGAAACCAAAAGAATGCATGTAGAAGGAAACATTGTGCTAATTGAATTGGTTGGTGTCAATAAATATACTATTTTTGTAAAATAAAAAGTTAAGGGTAAAAATTGATTTTCTAAAACTTTCCAAATAATGAATTTTGGCCCAAATACTAGTTTTTTCTAGTATTTGGGAATTTGAAAAATTTGTCAAAAAAATTGCCAAATAATAAAAAAGTGTATGGACAAACAAAATTTGCCAAGTTTTTTCCCAAGTTTTACTTGCAAAATTTATGGCCAAACGGGCCCTAAGATATAAATTATACATAACTTTGTATTTTTAGGCTTATTAATTATTGTCAAATTTATGATTAAAATAACTAAATATTAATTAAAAACTAATTGCAGTACTAATTAACTAATGAAAGGTAAAAATTTAAAAAATATTCTAAAAATAGTTTTGAAAATTCGAAAAATGAAAAATGTTTAAAAAATTTAATTAATTCCAAATAGAGAGTGTGGAGTATAACTATATTGGATAAAGTATTTACTCTTTTAAGGCGTCTATAGTTTTATTGAACAATTTTTATGAAAATAAAATAAAAAATAAATAATTTTATTTTAAAATTCTAAATAAAAGAAAAAATTATATTTAAAAATCACGATAATAATTTAAGACTAGGGAATAGAAGATTGCGTAAAGAGATATTTTTTTCCTGTTTTTGTTTCATTTCCAACTTCCATCAAATAATTTAATCATTTATTACATTTCTTTATTACAAAACTACCCATATTATAATTAAAGAAAGGCATAGAAAAGTACAATTCAAAAAGATACTCTCTCCGTTCTTAATTTTTTGTCTATTTTTTCTAATAGTTATTTTTAATTATTTGTTTATTTTAATTAAGTAAGGAAGAATAATTTTTTTTACTTATTATATCCTCAATTAAATGAGTAATCACTTTGAAAAATGTGAAACTTTTCATCCACTTCATAATTAATAGAAACAAAATGATAAACTTATACGTCATTAGTTATGTTCTAAATATATAAGTCTATCAATTTAAAAGTGAATAAGTAAAAAAGAACGGAGGGATTATGAATTAAAGGACAACAGATTTCCACCTTCCTTCCACTTCACTTTGTTGGTTCTTTGCTCGTATTGGGTTGACAAATGTCTTCTGATCAAGAGGAAATAAATTTCTTACTTCACAAAACATGCAAATTTTATGAAAAGCATATTACTAAGATGGGGAGAAAAAACACATTGCAAAATGAATTTAAGTCGTATACGCAAATAATATAGAGATTGTTCATGTATTATTGCATTACTACTATAGGTTAAACACCGTTATAATTGATTGACTATTTTTATCAGTTTTTTATTGAGAAAAATAGATTCAAAATTATTCTCAAGGAATAAAAATGCAATAATTAATTGGGCAAGAATTAGTAACGTATGTCAATAGAAAAGACAACATATATAAGTAATGGTAAATTTTATGCACGTAGACAGTAAATACCATGACAATGTATAGCAGTATAGGTAATAAACATTAAAAAGTACTTGCTCACATTTGAGATTTACAAATTTACATCAAGTCAATGAGCATATGGTTCGGGTTGAAATATTCATGCTTATTTTTTTTATTATCGAAAAATATTTTTGTAAATATCCTTTGAATTAATCACAATCTTTTAAATTTGGTGAATAATGAATCCGTCTCTCTATTCTATTCCACTTAAGTTACCACGCTGCGCTTTATATGGCGTGAGGCTTGAACATTTCTGTGCTTATATGCTATAAAAAGCTTAATTTACTCATCGCTTTAAAATTAAAGTAAACAAAAATTTAAATATATCAAAACATATCACTCAATCTCACAGTTTTAGATATATCACATAAAAGATAAAATTGAAAATCACTAAAAAATATTTATTTTAAAACAATAAAACAAATAAATTTAAATTTATATAATAATGATACTTTTAAAGAAATTTTACTAATATATGAGACCGCACAAAAACTTCGTGCGTAAAAAAGTTGAAAAGACAAAAAGTCAAGTCAGAGGGTCTACACCCTGAAGCATGCCAGAATTTTGGCGTTTTAATTACGGTTCTATTGCCTTTATGAGTTGGATATACATAAATGACAAAAAAGGTGAAACCAAAACCTAAAACATAAATTGAACATACCTTATATTACATTATTAACATCATACAATTAAAGGTACGATGACAAGTAGTAGTAATTAGTGCGACTGCACCAACAAGCACCCCACCACTATTTTGGAAACCTTAATTATGACTTTGAAAAATGATTTAGGTAATTAAAACATTTTTAATTATGAGAAACGAAAAAAATAATTAGTCTTTGAAAAATAAAGATAAGCTTTTTCTTATAATTTAGGATTATTTAACTTCTTTATGTTGTTTCCCTTTCATATTGTTAGCGCAATATTCCCCTTTTAGAAAATCTGAATTGAAAGAGACCAGCATAACTAGCGAGGTGTTTCTCGAAGCTAGAGCTTCTAGCTTTAATTAATGCCCTTTGCTAAACTCTCTGCTCATCACACATAGATCACTAAGGGGGATGAAGAATACTTCAAGATTTTGAGTTTTTTGTATACCCTTTTGGTTTTGTTTGCTTCTTTGCAACTAAGAGCTAAGATGGCTGAGGATATTTGTTTCTTCGCCAAGGTTCATTTTCTTTTCTGTAGCTCTTTTTGTGTTTGTTAAGCTGAGATCCACCTAAAAAATTTGTTCTTTGGGTACATTCACATTTCTTGTTTGAGCTGGAAATCCAGCTCCCCCCTCTTCTTGTTTGGTTTACTTGGCGGTGCTACTATGTCTATTTTTTTGGTGGGTTCGAACTTAATGTTATCTTGGAGTATATTCTTTTAACACAAAATATATTATTTGTGCACTTCTTTTTGTGAAAACAGAGGAAAAATTTGTGCATTCTCTTGTATTTGTTCTTCTGATTTCTGATAAAAGAAATTTTAAGTTTTCAATCTGCAAATAGGTATAAATTTTACTTTTTCAATTACTTTTAAAGACAACTAGACTAGTCTATTTTTGGCCTGTGTAATGATAATTGCTGATTAATATATTAGGTTGACATGTGTTTGATCTATCTTATCTTGTAACCTAATTTGTGCCGGTGGTGTTGCTTTACCTCGAAATACTTGCTCTACTTTTCCCATTAAAGTTAGTAATACGGATTGTTTCTCTCTTTTTTTCAATGAAGAACTCACCTTTCTTTATAATGGGGGTAGGGCAAAGGGAAATGTGGAGGGGATTACAAGGCGGGGATCGAACCCTCACCAACGTTAGGTAGTCAATCAACTGAGCTGGTGTTAGTGTTCCATATGTAGCATTTTTTACTTGAGCTTATTTACCTGAAGGAAACTTTTATCCTGCTTAGTATGTAATGTAAGGTTAAAATGAGTTCGTAACTTCACATTTGTTGTCTGCTTTCACATTTACCTATTGTCCTGTATTTGAATGACAGGATAGTATAATCATAAAACCTCCCAAGAAATCTCCAGCATTGTTAAGGATGGTGGTTGTAGCGTTTACGCTGATCTTTGGTATTTATATCTGTTCAATTTGTCTTAAACAAACTAGCTTGGAGAATACAAGTAAATACTTGAACATTGAAGTCATGGAAAAGCCTTGCCATAACTATGACATGGATCAATCCCAAATTCCATATGTGCATTATCCGAAGCCAAAAACTTTTAGCCGGTATGTACTCCAGAAATTTCGGTTTGGTTTTTAAGTTTCTGTCTTACATGAATTTGCCTAAACTAATTTCATCTGCATTGTTAATTGACTCAGGGCTGAATGTAGCTGTAATCCTGTTCGGCGCTTTGCCATTCTCTCAATGCAAAGGTCTGGGAGTGGATGGTTTGAGACACTATTGAATAGTCATATGAACGTAAGCTCCAATGGTGAAATATTCTCTGTCAAATATAGGAGAGAAAATGCTTCTTCAATCCTGAGGACATTGGACACAGTTTATAATTTGGACTTCTTTACGAGTGCTTCCAAAAATCACTGCTCAGCTGCAGTGGGCTTCAAGTGGATGCTTAATCAGGTAATAACCTTTGTTACCTTAAAACTATCCTTGTCATCCTTCAGATTCTATATTTTGGATAACTTGTAGGTACAGATGAATATTGTGCAGCTAAGGGTAGGCCTCTCTCGAACTCTGCTATAACTCCACATCACTAAAGTTATTACCTGACAATTTACTGCTTGGGACAAAGAAGTACATTCATATTTGTGCTTCTAGAAGTAACTTTGACAATTTCAGAGTACTCAAATGCAAACATCAAGAGTGTATGCCTTCCCTAGTGAAACTGGAAAGTTTCACCGAACTGTTAAGACTAGTTAGTGAGATGATAAATTTTTGTTAATATTGATATGAGAGATAAAAAGGGCAAAAAACTTCTATATCTTTCAATTGACTTGGTTGTTAACTGCCATTGCAGGGGTTAATAGAACATTATAAGGAAATCGTTGAGTACTTCAATAGGAAGGGTGTTTCCGTGATATTTCTCTTTAGAAAGAATCTACTGCGACGTATGGTTTCCGTTCTTTCAAATTCCCATGACCGATATGCCAAACTCTTGAATGGAACACATAAGTCTCATGTGCACTCACATGAAGAGGTATCTTCTTGCATCCTTCCCTCTTTATCGTTACATGCATATACGGATGAACACAAAATTATACAATCTAATCATTTTGCTGCTTTGCCTAGGCTGGTACTCTTGCTAAGTATAAACCAGAAATCAATACAACATTGTTGATCACAGATTTGAAAAGAATGGAGGTTTCTGCCACGGAGGCACTGGACTACTTCAATAGCACTCGACATATGATTCTGTATTATGAAGATATTGTCAGAAATCAAGCTGTAAGAATCTCAATTTGTACTCCTATCTGTTGCAATTTGTTTGTCTTACATCCCTTTTTAGTGCGTTTCAAAAGGAATGTCTCGTTCCTCTTAGGCAACCCTTTAATTTCAATTTGGCACATTCTACGTATCTTTTGTTTAAGATCACAAATTCAGAAGTCCTATTTAGCCTGCATTTAAATCCATTAGAAATCCAGGGAGTTTCCATATTTACTTATTCAAACTGTAAATTTAGTCGAGCTTCTGTAACTTTCCCTTTCCGAAGAAAGTAGAGGCTTTTTCAGTAGCTTTTTGTATGAGTAACTTCCATTGCTTGTTATGCTGAAGAGACCAGTGTAGTAATTTTTTTGCAATCTTGTTTCATCAGTTTTGCTCATGTTTCTTGCTTTTAATGCAGAAATTGGTAGATGTTCTTGAGTTTCTAAGATTGCCTAACATGGATCTAAGTAGCCGTCAAGTGAAGATACATAACGGGCCATTGTGGAAGCATATCAAGAACTGGGATGATGTGAACAAGACCTTAAGTGGAACAGCTTATGAGAAGTTCCTCCGAGCTGATTATTAATTTCTGACTTGTCACTTTCATTGATCGATGAAGGAGGTGTAGATATCAACTTTGTTTTCTTGTAAATGCTGACTGGTGTACTCTCAACTTGGAAAAGCTTCCTGCTGCATTTGCCTCTGAAGATCAGTCGAAATTCAGCATAGTACCAAGTTTCGCTCTCATGTATCTCTAGTGTTTTTTTCTCCCTATTCTATTCCACATTGAAGTGTGCATAGTGAAGTAGCTAAAGTGGTCAGTGCCAAAGGCAAGTAAGTAGTCATAAATCAATATTTCTCTCTTTGTTCTTTTCCTTTTTGCAATTTAATAAAGTAGCTAGTGAGATGTTATTTTCTACTTGAAATCGGTACTAAATGATTTTGATTAAGGGTCCAACAAATTCTTGTAACTCTTTTTGTGTTTGATAAATGTTCAATTCTTTCATGTTCCTAATTGCACAGCTGAACAGAAGAATTGCAAAGGTTGTCCCCTTGTCTGGCCTGACCAGAATAGCTGTTAAGCAATATTCAAAATAACTTATTTTAAGTTAAAAAAAACTTATTTTAAGCCAAAAGTTAAAAGCTGGGGTAGGAGTGTTTTTTTTTTTAGCTTATAAGCTGTTTTAAGTTGACCACATTTTTATCTTTTTGCCCTTAATATTTTTATACAATCTCCAAATTACCCACATAACCCTAACATCTCTTTCATCCATTTTTCCCTTTTCACGTTCGACATAGCAATTTCAACAATTTTATCCAAACGCATAACTGCTTATTTTAAAAATAAGTTTCAGTACTTTAAAAAGTACTTTTTTAAAGTTGCTTTTGTTAAGCCCATCCAAACGGGCCCTTAATACTTGTAGTTGATATTTACAGTTGAAGAGATCTTAGATTCAACTTAGCTAGCCCTTTAAGAATCTTGTTTTCCTTTCACAAGATAATAGTAATTATTTTGTTGCAATTTGCAAAGGTCTCATTTTACATCAAATTTACCACACATTTTGGGGGACTTGATCAAAAGATAAGTTTTCAAAAATGTATCAACGGAAAGGAATTTTTAATCTTGCCAAATAGGTGTGAGTTGGATTCTCACTTATTCTTTTACCATTTTGAAGGTCACGAATGTAATTTTTTGCAATCTTAAGGCCGAGATTGTACTTAGCCCAATTGCCTACCCACATTCGGTTTGAGTCTGGGCCCCGAGATCGTACTTACCCCAACTTGTGTGGCCCAATAAAGATAATCTGTAATTCAAGAAACAGTAACGGTCTTTGTGTAATGATCTTCAGCTACGTGGTCATTTAAGTACCCTCGTGCTATTTTGGCAAATTACTGTCAATTATTTTTTTCTTTACTATAATTTCATTTAGAATATCTTATAACATCACTCCAATACGTAAAATTATTTAATAAAATCATAAACTTAAAGAACTAGCAATAGAGCGGGAGTGCGGACTAATGATATGCAATGTGGGGGCAGAGCAGATTGAAATAATCTTTTTAAAATAGCGTAAGTTGGCGGTTTGGCCTGGGTAAAAAAAGAAAAGAGAAAATTAAGTGGTTAAATAAATTTATATTATTTAATTACTTATCATAGCTATAGTTTGTTATAATTAACACTTGCGACTAACATTATATATTAATTACGTGGGCTGACTTCGAGTTTGTATAATTAACCACGTTTGTATGTGTATAGCTCGCCATAATATACAAATAAATATGTATAATATACAATTATCTAACTGAATACATATACATTTCACCTCTCTCCCACTCTCGCTTGTCTCTCTCCTCCCTCTCCAATCTCTCTCGCCTCTCTCCTTCCTCTTCCAATCTGGCTTGTCATATATACAAATATATGTATAATATACAATTATCTAACTGATATACATATACAATTCATCTCTCTCCCAATTTCGCACGCCTCTCTCCTCCTTCTCCCAATCTCGCTCGTCTCTCTCCTCCCTCTCCCAATCTCGCTTGCCATATATACAAATACATATGTATAGTATACAATTATCTAACCGATATACATATACAATTCACCTCTCTCCCACGCTTTGTACTTCTCTCCCCTCTCTCCTCCCTATAACATGTAGCTACAAATTATAATAATCAAACTATAGCTACGGAGAATAATTAGGCTATTTTTGAGTAGCTATATGTAAAAGTTCCTAAAAAATAAAAGCTAAAAGTATCTTTATTTATGAATAACAACAGAAAATAGTTGAAAAATGTCACAAATGATTCCTGAATTAGTGAAATAGGTTTAAAGTGATCGTTTAATTATATACTTATCGGATTTAGTTTTTTAACTATTTCAAATATTATCGAGTTTCGTCACTTAACTATAAACTTATTGATTTTAATCTTTTTTAAATATTCAAATTTATCATGTTTGGTCTCTGTCTATTTTCTTATAAAAATATCGTAGGATTATATAAACAAAACTAATGTCTTTGTGAAATTAAATAGATTTTAACTTAGTCTTAACAATTCTAAATAAAGTTTTCCTTCTTTAGTGGTTAACGGCTCATACTCATCATTTTAAAAAAAAAAATCATATAAAATAAAAAAAAATGATTTGACCTTGTGAAGTCTTGGTCAGTAATTTTGATGTCAAGGATGACTGAGTCTGACTGTTTGTGTACTAGAACAGTGAAGAAAACTAGAACGTCTACTATGTAGAATTACTATTAATACAAGTTTTTCACCAGTTCCTGAATAGGCTGATAATTTAATTTGAATGTCAAGATTTCACGTACATATGAATAACATTTTTTTTTTATAAAAAAAAAAGAATTACATTGATAAATTAAATACAAATTAGCATTTAACTTCTTAGTTCCCTTTAAGAGAGTGACCAATCCCAGGGCTATGACCATCGGGGTGACCAGGGGGTGGCGGTGGAGACACCGTCTGAACCAGACTAGTTGGCGGTGTTGGGGTTGCAATTGTGGCCACATAATTGTGACTTATTAGTACCTTCTCAAATGTTGCTGATTTTACTGTTTGAACATAAGGTTTAGAGGGATTATTTGTATTCTCCAACTTCAAATGTCTTCCCTCAATAGATTGAATAATGTGGGAGAAGATCATTGCAACGAAAAGATGAACAAGGATCAATTTGATTAATTGAGCCATGAAGAAGATAATAGAGAGATTAATGCAATTGATGTTATAGTTAGGAGTGCTTAAACTCTATTCTCCCTGTTGCTATTTATAGAAAAAAGTTAGCAACATGAGGGTTATTGAGATTATATTCTCACATGCATGCATTACACAAGAAAATATATTGGACATGTACAACCTTTTTCTTTTTGTTCACAAAACGTGTATATATACATGTATTTTGTTAATTAACATTTTTGTATTAATTCAAAGCTCATTTAATGTACTAAACTAATTAATTAAGAATCGCATCTGGTAGGCTTCTAAGCAAGGATCCCTGCCGACAATCTTTTTTTTTTTTACATGGCTCGAATTTTAGACCGTTGACTAATAAGGGTGGGGGATCCCAATCATATCGCACCATCATTACAACAAAAATAACTTTTAACGGCATTAAATATTGATAATAATAGAGAGTGCTAAAGTCTTTATCAGTATTAGTTAAGTGCCATTAAAATCGATATCACTAAAGACTTTAAGGACATATACAAAGAGTGACAATTGCCGTTAAAAATACATATTTAGCGGCAATTAAAAATACTTTTGTTGTGGTGTACACCTCCCAATTATGGTATGGAATGTGTACATATTGAATGTATGAGAAAATGTTGCAATAATAACGTGTCTTCTATTTTTATGAGCCATGCAAGACTATATATCCCTCCGTATGTATTATAAATCTTAATTTTTTTAATGTATGCTAAGGACATAATTTGGTTGGAAAAATTAAACTTCTGAGAGCCCACCGGCCATGGAATCAAAATATTGTTGTCCTTAATCCTTAATACTATATAGTATATTGGATTGTTTGTATGTGCTCCACTGGCTACCCTCTTTTTCAGTTCTTTATATACTAATAATATATATCAGTGAAGCGTGCTCACTTTCCAACTGGAGAATCTCATAATATTTTCTCTACTTTGCGGCCTACCTACTGTGCACTCTCTCCGGTCTCCGGTCCAATTTAGTTGTCGTGCTTACTAAAAATAACTATATAGTTCTTAAGATGAATAACTCAAAACTCAAGCAAATGCACCATTTATCATTCTTGTACCGTAGGTGTCAACGGATATTATTATACCAATTTTTTAGAAAATACAAAATACTCAAGATAACTGCCCATTTATCATTCTTGTACCGTAGGTGTCAACGGATACTATTATACCAATTTTTTAGAAAATACAAAATACTCAAGATAACTGCTAGATGTAGGGCCCGTTTGGATGGGCTTAATAAAAGCAGCTTTAAAAAAGTACTTTTGAAAGTGCTGAAACTTATTTTTAAAATAAGCAGTTATGCGTTTGGATAAAAGTGCTGAAGTTGCTATGCCAAACGTGAAAAGGGAAAAATGGAAGAAAGAGATGTTAGAGTTATGTGAGTAATTTGGAGATTGTATAAAAATATTAAGGGCAAAAAGATAAAAATGTGATCAACTTAAAACAGCTTATAAGCTAAAAAAAAAAAGCACCCCTACCCCAGCTTTTAACTTTTGGCTTAAAATAAGTTTTTTTTAACTTAAAATAAGTTATTTTGAGTATTGCCAAACAGCTAAATAAGTCAAAAACCAGCTTTTAAGTCAGTTTGACCAGCTTTTAAGCTGAGCCAAACAGGCTCGTAATCACTACATCAAAAATGATTATTAGCGACAATTAACTTTTAGTTATCGCTAAATATGTACTTTTAACATTTTTTATATATGTCTCTAAAGTCTTCAGCAATATTGGTTCTAATGACACTTAGCTAATGCCTCTAAAGACTTTAACACACTTTATTAATGTCAGTATTTATTGCCGCAAAAAGTTATTTTTATCGTAGTGAACTATATCGACCATATAACATGAGAATAGGCAAAATGAGGACGAAAATTATAATGGTAATGTATAGTTGTAATTAAAAGAGATTATCAGGCCAATTAAAAGTGAGATAGTTATCTTATAGACATTAGACGGGGTTACTTATTACACCAGGTAAAAACAAACATGCAAAAGATTCTTTATACCATCTTTTTGTAATGGTTTATACTATAGTAACCATTTGAGCTGCCAACAGCACTCATGTATCACAGCCTAGCAAAAGCTGAAATGAAATTCTCTATGTTTTCTAAGTAGTATTATAGTATTTATCTTTTATGTCTTGTGCAATTTGGTGGGCCAACTGCTAAAGAGATACTTCCAGGACTCGAGGAGCCAACTTTAACATGTTCATATATATAAAAAATCATTCGGCAACTTTCACATATAGCAAATAAAAAATTTAAATTTGTATGCTATAGCAAAGTTTGCATAATTGCGTTCCATAGCAAACATAAAAACTGTATAATTCGCTATACATATATAGTTGAAGCAAATTGTATAAAACGAAGTGTGTAAAATAAGAAAGAGAAAGACACTTGGGCAGACAACTGTATAAAAACGACGTGTATAAAATGAATTGTATTATTATAAGTGTATAGAACGATTATATACAATTTGAATTTGTATAAAATGAGAAAGAGAGAAAGACAAAAGAGACTTGACAAGGAATATACAATTGAATCGAATTGTATAAAACGAGAAAGAGAGAAATTAGGTACAATTTAAAAATTGTATAAAACGAGAAAGAGAGAAAGGCAAAAGAAACTCGGCAGGGGAGTATTTTCATTGTGTAATTATAAGTGTATAGGACGAAAATATATGTACTTGCATGTGTATATACAATTTTCTCACGCTTTATACAAACAGAAACACAATTTATACATTTCGCTTCTGTTTGTATAAGTGAGAAAGGCGAGGGTAGCGAGCGAGATCTGGAACAGGGGAGAGAGGGGAACAAAAATATATGTATTTATACAATTTTCTCTGCTTTATACAATTAAAAACAATTTTTATACACTTGTATTTGTATAAAAAGTGAGAGAGATTGGAGGAGAGTGGCGAGCGAGATATTTGGGAGAGAAGTGTCTCACAATTTTTTGCAAACGTTTGCTACGGAGCACAATCACATCAAACCCTAGCTACTTTATTTATTTTAGGTTATTAGTTTCCTATTATATATAATTTTCCCAAAATCATTTTCCAATTTCTATTCATTGAGAGACTTATTAAGAAGATTTGTGTGTTCATAATTATACAGTTTTAAGAAAATATTGGAGAGTCAATGGAATTGAATATCCCCACTTCGTTGCTTTATTTTGACTTATTTGAAGCAATAAATAACCTTTTATTTGAGACAAAGAAGAGTGCTAGGCCCCCTCACCATTAGCCAAAATCTTAATATATAGTTTTCACTCAAAAAAATAAAAAAAAAATCAAATTGACGATGTAACTCTTCATTAGAGAAAGCAAATTAAATTGCCGCAAACAACAGAGAGAATAAAAAAAAGTGATGTAGTAGTAAAATATTAAAGGTGTCACATCAATTTGAAAAATCCTAAAAAAGATTAAAGTGGGCATACTAGTTGAATTTATTAGTAAAGTATATATATACTACTAAAAAGAAAGAGTCAAAGCATAGCATATATAGTAAAATGAAAAGGACCACAACAAATTAAAATAGAGAGTAATGATTATTTAGCTGATGATCGGCCATTGGTCAACTATCATTTAACAGCTTATCTAAGCCCTCCATTACCAATATTCAACCTTTTTTTTCCGTTAGTGGTAGGTGCTCCTTTTAGCAATAAATATTTCTAAGGCACCCGTGCAGACCATTTTCGTGCTTTTATTTTTTAATCAAATACTATTATTTGATCAAACCAAAACTTATATCTCCAATTAAATGTAAAATGAGTTTGGCTGGATTTATTACTTTTAGCTAGAACAATATATGTGGGTAATTGATTTAAAATATATATTCAAAATAAAATTACTTTATCTAAATTTATGATTCGAGAAAGATCTATGTATCACAACACAAAGGACACATATAAGAATGAGCTCAAGACAGAGGAAGAAAAGGAGCAGAATTAGCTTTTTCATTAAAAAATAACTTTTAGGAGATTATAAGAAAGCGACCTTCTTAGCCTCCACAAACTTTTCTTACAATTGAAAAGAATAATATAAATAGCAATCATAGTTAGGAATCTTAACTCATTATGAACTCATTCAAAAGCTATATTAGGTTGTACCATAACAAAACTAAATAAACCAAATTACTTGAATTTTATGTACATAGCAACATGGATGGAACATAGTCAAAACAGTATATTTGTGTTAACAAATTCACCAAGCATGTAAAAATACTAAATTTAGAACTTAATTATTGTCATTGAAAGTAGTCATTTTGACCTCCTGCATTTCTAAACCCATTAGAAATCCTGGGAGTTTCAATATTTACTTATTCAAACTGTAAATTTAGTCGAGCTTCTGTAACTTTCCCTTTCCGAAAAAAGTAGAGGCTTTTTGTACGAGTAACTTCCATTGCTTGTTATGCTGAAGAGACCAGTGTGGTAATATTTTTGCAATCTTGTTTCATCAGTTTTGCTCATGTTTCTTGCTTTTAATGCAGAAATTGGTAGATGTTCTTGAGTTTCTAAGATTGCCTAAGATGGATCTAAGTAGCCGTCAAGTGAAGATACATTGTGGAAGCATATCAAGAACTGGGATGATGTGAACAAGGCCTTAAGTGGAACAGCTCCGAGCTAATTATTAATTTCTGACTTGTCACTTTCATTAATCGATGAAGGAGGGCGGATCTAATATACAGCCCGTGGCGGATCTAATATATAGCCCGTGGGGGTGCCACATCATTCACGAGCTTCGACGAAAATTCTATTAAAAGTATTTTTGTATAAATATGAATAAATAAAACTCGTGCCATCCAGAGAACAAATGCATTATTTGCCGTAATGGTAGACCGCCCAGTTTGCAATCCCTAGACCAAGTGATTTTTTCTAGGCAGCAGCTTTTTTTTTGTTTTAATTTTTCCTTTTAACCATAGACATTGTTTTGTTTTTTAAACTAATTAATAATTATTTTGTAACTAATTTAATTTAACTTTTGACTTTTTTTTACATATTAAATATATTAAAAAAATTCTCTTCACCGTTGAAATCTCCTTTAAACTTTTGAACAACAAAAAGTTGCCATTAATTAAAGTTTCAGGCTTCCGTCCGTCGCTCAATCCTGCTCTCCAGTTCAGCCACAAAATGAATAATTCTATCTGAATCTAAAATTGATTTAATCGATTAGTCTACTGAGAATTAGAGACAATCTAAAATTTGAATACTATCTTAATTTAGGTAGTTAACAAAATTTTTGCTACAATTAACGAATAATGTAGTATTCGATTGGTACTAATGACTCGAATATGATTTATTACCTAAACTTAAAATAAAAATAAGGAAATAAGATTGAACCGTATTCTCGCGAGTGGTTCCTCTGACTTGTACCAACTAAACAAGGGTATTCCTACGCTTCTCATGGGTGCACAGCCCTACTTTATGTCAGTTTTTCACGATAGATATACATATATATATACACGTAGCTTTTTTTATGTTAACAAATGCACGACATTCTTATCAAATCATGTGGGTCCGCCTTTGCTTGGCACGCCGTGACCCTAATTCCTAGATCCGCCTCCAGGTGTAGATATCAACTTTGTTTTCTTGTAAAATCTGACTGGTATACTCTCAACTTGGAAAAGCTTCCTGCTGCATTTGCCTCTGAAGATCAGTCGAAATTCAGCATAGTACCAAGTTTCACTCTCATGTATCTCTAGTGTTTTTTTCTCCCTATTCTTTTCCACATTAAAGTGTGCATAGTGAAGTAGCTAAAGTTGGGCAGTGCCAAAGGCAAAGTAAGTAGTCATAAATCAATATTTCTCTCTTTGTTCTTTTCTTTTTTGTAATTTAATAAAGTTATTTTCTACTTGAAACTGGTACTAAATGATTTTGATTAAGGGTCCAACAAATTCTTTTAACTCTTTTTGTGTTTGATAAATGTTCAATTCTTTCATGTTCCTATTTGCACAGCTGAACAGAAGAATTGCAAAGGTTGTCCCCTTGTCTGGCCTGACCAGAATTAATACTTGTAGTTGATATTTACAGTTGAAGAGAGCTTAGATTCAACTTAGCAAGCCCTTTAAGAATCTTGTTTTCCTTTCACAAGATAATAGTAATTATCTTGTTGCAATTTGCAAAGGTCTCATTTTCCATCAAATTTACCACACATTTTGGGGGACTTGATCAAAAGATAAGTTTTCATAAATGTATCGAAGGAAAGGAATTTTTAGTTACCAAGGAGTTTGACAGGAAAAATGACTTCTTCGCTGAAACTATACACTTACCAAGGAAGATTATAGTCACTATGAAGAATGATGAAGAAGCTCGTCCATACATTAGAATCAAATTAAGAAAAAACACTACTATCTTCGACCCTGGTTGAGCTCTTCTTGAATGTAATAGGTATTTTATCTAGACATTTTTGGAAGCCTGATTGTACTAGGATCTATCTTTTTCCTTTTCTTTATCTTTGGAAGTTAAAATTGTAAGAATGGTTTACCATTCTAGCTACTCTCATATGAGGTAAGGTTGGTCCTCCTCTGTAGTTTTTTTCTTTGAAATAGAATCTTCATTGATGTTTAAAAAAAAAGAAAAAAAGAAGAAAAGAGCCCAAATAGAAATACACAATAACGACAATAAGTTAAATGAAAAGAATTAGTTTGATACCTATATTTTTATAGAAAAAACATGTATCAAAATTAGATATTTTAGTCTAGAAGATTCTATTTGAAATTCATCTTCTTTTCTTCTTGGATGCAAAATTAAGCTCTATATACAAACACACTATTCAATACAAGATTTATCGTGTTTATAAAATATAATGTGATAAATCAAATCAATATGAGATTAGAGGAATTGTATAATTTTATATAGTAATAAGGAAAAAATATACAACGCACATTTTCAATACTATTGAATAATGTCTGTAGTGATAATAAACATCTGAATTACATTGACAAATTAAATATAAAACAACATTTAACTTCTTAGTTCCCTTTAAGAGAGTGACGAATCCCAGGGCTATGACCAGTCCGGAGACCATCGGGGTGACCAGGGGGAGGCGGCGGAGACACCTTCTGAACCGGAATAATTGGCGGTGTTGGGGTTGCCATTGTGGCCACATAATTGTGACTTATCAGTACCTTCTCAAATATTGCATATTTTACTGTTTGAAGATAAGGTCTATTTATATTCTGCAACTTCAAATAGATTGAATAATGTGGGAGAAGACCGACCATTGCAACGAAAAGATTAACAAGGATCATTTTGATTAATTGAGCCATGAAGAAGATAATAGAGAGATTAATGCAATTAATGTTATAGCTAGGAGTGCTTAAACTCTATTCTCCCTGTTCCTATTTATAGAAAAATGTATGCATCACACAAGAAAATATATTGGAGATGGCACAACCTTTTTCTTTTTGTTCACAAGACGTGTATCTATAAATGTATTTTGTTAATTAACATTATTTTTTTGTATTAATTCAAAGCTCATTAACTAATAAATTCAGATAACAAGTTTTCTTTTTTACAAGGCTTGACTAATAAAGGGTGGGGGACCCCGACCATATCCTCTGTTTTTTTATGAGCCATGCAAGATTACATATTATAAATCTTAATTATTTTTATGGTAGGCAAATTAGACTTCTGAGAGCCTACAGGCCATGAAATCAAAATATTTTTGTCCTTAATCCTTTATAGTAGTATATTGAATTGTTTGTATGTGCTCCACTGGCTACCCTCTTTTTCATCAGTTCTTTGTACTAATATATATCAGTGAAGCATGCTCACTTTCCAACTGGAGAATCTTATAATATTTTCTCTACTTTGCGGCCTACCTACTATGCACTCTCTTTTCCGGTCCAATTTAATTATCGTGCTTACTAAAAATAACTACCTAGTTCTTTAGGTAAATAACTCTATACTCAGCCAAGTGCTCCATTTATCATTCTTGTAACATTGGTATCAACATGATATACCATTATACCAGTTCTAGAAAGAGATGCACGTACTGCAATAAAAATAAATTTTAATGACAATAAATATTGACATTAATAAAGTCTTTATCGGCATTAACTAAGTGTTTTTAGAATCAATGTCGCTAAAGACTTTAGAGATATATACAAAGAGTGTTTCTTAATTGCAGCTAATGATCATTTTTTATATAATGACGACCCTTTCCGGCTATAAATATGCCATCGCTTCGAACTTCTTTGAATATTCAACATAACTATCGACCATATAACATGAGAATAAGCAAAATGAGGAAGAAAAATCATATTGGTAATGTATAGTACTATTGGTGTAATTAAAGGATTATCAATAAACATACAAAAGATTCTTTATACCATCTTTTTGTAATGGTTTATACTATAGTAACCATTTGAGCTGCCAACAGCACTCATGTATCACAGCCTAGCAAAAGCTGAAATGAAATTCTCTCTGTTTTCTAAGTAGTAATATAGTCTTATCTTGTGCAATTTGGTGGGCCAAGTGCTAAAGAGATACTTCCACGACTCGAGGAGCCAACTTTAACATGTCCTTATATAAAGAAAATCATTTTCCAATTTATATTCATTGAGAGACTTATTAAGAGTTTATTTGGAAATTCGATTTGTGTGTACATAATTATACAGTTTTAAGAAAATATTGGAGAGTCAATGGAATTGAATATCCCCACTTCGTTGCTTTATTTTGACTTATTTGAAGCAATATTAACCTTTTATTTGAGACAAAGAAGAGTGCTAGGTCCCCTCACCATTAGCCAAAATCTTAATATATAGTTTCCACTCCACAAAAAAAAAAAAAAAATTCAAATTGACCATGTAACTCTTCATTAGAGAAAGCAAATTAAATTGCTACAAACAACAGAGAGATTAAAAAAAAGTGATGTAGTAGTAAAATATTAAAGGAGTCACATCAATTTGAAAAATCCTAAAAAAGATTAAAGTGGGCATACTAGTTGAATTTATTAGTAAAGTATATATACTACTAAAAAGAAAGAGCCAAAGCATAGCATATATAGTAAAATGAAAAGGACCACAACAAATTAAAATAGAGAGTAATGATTATTTAGCTGATGATCGGTCATTGGTCAACTATCATTTAACAGATTATCTAAGCCGTCCATTACCAATATTCAACCCTTTTTTTTTTAGTTAGTGGAAGGTGCTCCTTTTAGCGATAAATATTTCTAAGGCACCCGCGCAGACCATCTTCGTGCTTTTATTTTTTAATCAAATACTATTATTTGATCAAACCAAAACTTACATCTCCGATTAAATGTAAAATGAGTTTGATCGGATTTATTACTTTCAGCTTGAACAATATATGTGGATAACTGATTTGAAATATATGTTTAAAATAAAATTACTCAATCAAAATTTATGAGCCGGAGAAGATCTTTGTATCACAACATAAAGGACTAATATAAGAATGAGATTGAGACAGGAAGAAAAGGAGCAGAATTAGCTTTTTCATTAAAAAATAACTTTTAGGAGATTATAAGAAAGCGACCTTCTTAGCCTCCACAAACTTTTCTTACAGTTGAAAAGAATAATATACGGATAATATAAATAGCAATCATAGTTAGGAATCTTAAGTCATTATGAACTCATTCAAAAGCTATATTAAGTTGTACCATTACAAAACTAAATAAACCAAATTACTTGAATTTTTTTGTACATAGCAACATGGATGGAACTAGCAGCCTGCACACGAGTTCTATAAAATTTTGTTCAAACAGTATATTTGTGTTAATAAATTCACCAAGTATGTAGAAATACTAAATTTAGAACTTAATTATTCTCATTAAAAATTCAGAACTTATAAAGTTGAAATCTTAACATTTGCATCTGGTGTGCAAAGTCAGAAGTTGCATATAAACCACAGAGTTTAATAATTAAGCACAAAGAAAGTGGAAAATACTAAAGAATGTAATCTTTCAATTTGGAATTTTGGTAGTGGGACGGCTGGCTATAGGCAATTCTGGTATTATAAACCAAAAGTCCAAAGATCTTTTGTTATTATATTTATTAGATACAAAAAAATAAAGCTGCATGAACAAAAAGAGAGGCTACTGTACAGCCAACTATTAAGCCTTAGTACAAGTTTAAACACCTTAATTATAATTAATACAAAACAATTGTCAGCCAATCGACTGCACGACTAAAGTAGGTCAAAGCATAATTATAACTCTATTTTTAGTGCACTAATGATACATGTAGATGTTTTACACTATCATGATAGATTCAGCATATGTAGAATAAGAATTTAAAGCTTATAAGTTTGAAATTTGAACCGGTCAAATTATTAGATTCTAAATTAAATAATTTATGCATATAAAATGAATTTTTTAACATGATCTAGCTGATCAGTTTTGTTAGGTTGACTTCTAACTTATAATCAAAGGTATGTATTCTACATTCAAATTTACGGGTTCAATCATTGGGTTTTTACTATTAAATATATTGCACTTTTGAAATATAATTACTGAATTCATAATTTAATATTGGGAAAGGGTCAAAAATGCTCTTCAACTTTAGTTTATTAGTTGATTATATCCCTATCGTTAAAACGAAATTATTTTTATCCCTATTGTTACTAATTTCATCATTTATATCCCTCAATTAACGAAAATCCTCAAATTTAATCAAATTAACCCAAATTTTCAAAAATAACCCATTTTCCATTTCAAACCCAATGCTCCGACCCGTATAATTCATTCCTCATTTTACCCATTCTCTCAAATTAACCCAAATCCTCCACTGAAGCCATGTCAACCACTTCAAACAAACATAAATTTCCTCTCTTCCTCCTCCAATACCTCCATTGAGTGTATCTTCTCTTGCTGCTACCATTATGAGAAAAGAGTCACATATATTCAACTAATTTGTATTGCCAGCCAACGAGCGACCAATGAAAGCTAAAAAAAAATAGGCAACTTTGTACCTTAGTTTTTCTCTCCTGTCCTTTGAAAAGAATTTGACATATGAATTAGTATGGTGCTTTCCTTCAACATGTTGAGCTTCGTGGACAATAATCATAAGGATGCCTCCCACTGATGGTGTTCCTTCTGGAACCTTATGAGAGACCGAAGCTTGTCCCAATGGTAGCAACAAGAGAAGATACCACTCAATGGAGGTATTGGGGGAGGAAGAGAGGAAATTTGGGTTTATTCGAGAGAATGGGTAAAAGGAGGAATGGGTTAAACGGGTCGGAGTATTGGGTTTGAAATGGGAAATGGGTTTTTTTTGAAAATTTGGGTTAATTTGATTTAATTTGGAAATTTCTGTTAATTTCAGAGGTATAAATGATGAAATTAGTAACGGTAAGGATAAAAATAACTTCGTTTTAACGACAGGGACATTATCAACTAATCAACTAAAGTTTAGGAATATTTTAGACCTTTTTCCCTTTGTTATTTTTCACATATATCTCTGCATGTGTTAATTAGAAATATTGGGTTCATTTAAAACCAATAGACTAAGCTCCTTCTACCTCTTATTTATAGCACTTTTGATATGATAACCTGATCAAAAGTAAAGAAATACATCTATTACAATCGATTAAATTACTCTATAGTGAAAAAAGTTATTTTGACTCATTTTTATTTTAAAAAATTATATATGAAATTGTGGATCACAGAAAAACAAGCTATAAAGAGGAAAATGAAAGAAGCATTGAAGGAACAAAAAAGAAGTAGAGTAACTAATAAAGAAATTTAGTACATAACAATTAAAGAAAAGTGAAGACCCATTTACAAAACAAGTAATTAAAAAGAATTCCAAACTTATTGAAGGACCACAAACCATCAAAATTGTTACTAAAAAAAGTAGTCCGTACTAATAAAATACTTTATATTAATCATGACATTACATGTGTAGGGAATTTCTCGTTCCTATAAGTACCTAGCTACCACAATGTTAGAAAATATACCAAACTTCGATAGCATCTCAATTTCAACACTTAAAACCCCCCCAATTACTTCAATATAACCATGGCCTCTATGCAACAAATATGTCTATTTAGTTTCATTGTTGCGGTAATTGCTTGCCATCTAGTTCCATTTGCTGAGGGAAGACAACTGAAAGAATTGAAGAAACCCGATTTGGATGATAATATGAGCGCAAATGAAATTCCTGAAAAGCAACGTTTTATTATTAGAGACGCTTCAAAAGTAGTAAATGGAAAAATCAACTATGCACCAAAGCAAACCGGAAATAGCCCAGGTATTGGACATTCATCGTCAGTACCAAAAAAATTCAACTATACACCTAATCAAACTGGAAATAGCCCAGGTATTGGACATTCATCTTCAGTGCCAAAAACAAATTATCAAACAAAACACACTAATGTTGAAAAAAGCATAGACGATATCAAAGCAGGACACAGCCCTGGTATTGGACATTCTTCTCAGAGTGAAAAAATTGATCCAAATGTCTAAGTTAGATTAAAGTTATTTATTTTCTTTCTCCCTACGTACTCATCATTTGTAATTATTCCACTATTTAATTAGTGTTATAGTTTATTTATTTCCTTAAGGTACTTCCGTTCCCTACAGCTTGGATATTAGAGCTTGAAAGTTGTATTTGCAACGGAATATGAATTATGTATATCAGAAATCTGATTAACATTTTGCTTTTTCTGTTTCAATTTGTTTGTCATATATATATGAAAGTAAATAAAAATATTACATATTTACAGCTTTAAACATAATGTGAAAAATCAAACTAAAAAGTTATAAAAATATTATTTTTGTGCTGGATAAAAGATAATTAAGAGGCCATGGGGCTAAATCCCTCTCTCGGCATATTTAAGACTTATTGTCCATGCATATTGAAACTTGGATCGGAATAGTTTGAAATTACTAAGTTCTGCTATATATCAAAACTGTTAAATTAAGTCTTATGCCTAACTCCCACTTCAAAAGCTAGCTCAAAGAGAGTACGATTATTCAAGGCTTATAAATAGTCCACCCATCTCATTAACCATTAATGTGGAACTTTTGTCATTCTTTAACAGAAGCCTACAACAGAGCCACAGAGGGTGTTTGCTAAATCATGCGATGTCCGTCCACTTTTATTTATTCATTATATCAAAAATATATATTTATCTAATTATTATATTAAAAATGTTTAATGATAATTAATTAATGGCTGCTAAATACTATATATTTTTAACGATAATTAACATTTTTTAAAAATATTTCTAAAGCCTATAGTCACAAAAATTAAGTTCAATAATAAATAACTAATGCTAATAATGTTTTTAGACTTTATATTAATATTTATATTTATTATCGCTATTTTTTTATTATTATAATCAATTTAAGAAACCAAAAAATAGTTCAATAATTTCTGCCCATTTTATTTTTATTAAATATTATTTTATTTATACTTCTTAACAAATGTATCAAGTCAATAGGAACACATAAGCAATATGGACAAAAGGTGTGTTACCACAATGAAAGGACCATATATAATGCCGCCGACTTCCTTTTTAATTTTGTGAAAGATAGAAAAAAAAACTTATCTTTCTACATAAATCAAAAGTAACTTTGGTATTTAATGACATCTCTAGTATGATTTCTGCCGCTCCTATATCATTTACAGAGTTAATATTTCAAACACTTAACACTGATTTTCAGCTCCATATTAAGGAAATATTTTATTTGTTTCTTTCACTTTCGCTTGTTAAATATAAATTTTATATATTCATAAAAAAAATGATGATTAGCATAACTATTTTATTATACTGTCCTTATAAATTGATTTTTAATATTAGATCTTAAAAAATTATTTAGAAATAGATAATTAATAACTTGAGTAAAACATCCCGAATTGATTTGGACTGTCACTATTATTGATAAATGAATCTCGAGTCCAAAAGTTCGTTAAGTAAAATGTTGAGGAAAACATAAAAAAATATGTTTAAAAGTGCTACTTCATTAGGATTGGTAAGGTAAGATCTAGCCTTCCTTACTTGTATTTATTCATGTTGAAAATTTTATCTTATTATTATTCCGCTAGACGCTCTGTCTAGTGGTATAAATTTATTCTTTTAAAAAAAACTATTTACTTTTTTAAGGCAATTTATTTTTAAAATGGGAGACAAGTAAAAATGAAGCAAAGAAGTACAACCATGCATTTTCTATACTCAGAAAGCAACTAGCTGAAGTTGTAAAGTAGAAATTAGAAAATGGAATTGATCATCGCAATAGTGTTTTAGGTAATTAGATATTCTAATTCTAATTAGTAAATAAACTATAACATATACCCGGATCGCATGATTTCAAAAGGAATAATTAACTTTCCAATCTGGCGATAAATTGTTGATAATTTTCATGTTAACCCACTAAATTACAATCAATTAAGTATTTAATTAGTGGTACTATACACAAAGTAGACAAAAAGAAGAGAACAAGTGGAGTTGACAGTGACAGCTGAGCAACGAGGTTTCCTAATGGGGCAGTGAATAACCATAACCTTTGATTTAAAAAGTACTTATATTAGTCCGCAGTAAGGGAAGAGCTAATTAAGCACTTATCAGTTGCAAATTGCACAGAATTAATTAATTAATTAATTAATTAATTAATAACGTAAAGACACATGTGACCCACCACGACTCCTACATAAATTAATATTAATTACCTTATAGGAGTATTAAACAAGAGAAATATTTTTACAACTCTTAAATGCCTAGCTACATTTTGGTATTTTCTAATAACTTTAACATTATATATTATAGAAAGTCAAAACTACGGTTAAAATGGAGAGAGAGTGAGAGAGAAGGTGATTTAATCAAATCATAGGTCGTCTCTTACTCAATTCGAAATAAGAGGAAAAATTATTGAAGTCCATATAAAGATTTAATAGTTCATTTGGATGAGTTTGTTGCTGTTGAGTTATAAGACTAAAGTTATTAGAAATCTTGATTTATAACTTTTTTTTTTAATTTAAAAATAAGAGTTTATAAATATTTTTAAAATTTATTCAAATATTTTAAAAATATTTAAAACTGTTTTGACTTAAAAATACTTAAAATAAGTTGATTCAAACAAAATCTTAATTGGCCTCACATTCCAGACTAAACATTTGATGCATACATGAACGCATGGACTTTTTTTTTGATTAATGATTATACGGACTTAACTCAAACTCGAAAAGAAAGAAAAATTAAGTAAATACTGTTTTTAGTCATTCCACTCACTTATCTGAAAATTGACTTGTGAGAATAATAAAAAAATGTACGATCCTTAAATGTAAGCCACCAAAGGTAAAGTCCAAGACAAGCACCGATCATATGTTAATTTAAAGAGTCGAGGGACGAAAAATGAGCCGCCATTAATTAATGTGAATCTTGAAGAATCTTGCCGATAGCTGAGCTGTTTAGATTCCTTAAAGAATATGGTGTCTGCTTAGCAACACTCTGGGAGGTGTCTGCAGAGCTGTAATATTTAGACAACAAATTAACCAAAACAAAACTAATTAACTTAAAGAGATACGGTATTTAACAGTATCATTTTTAATTGAAAGAAAATTTCATTGTCGCTATTTCATCTTTATATATGTGCAAATTAACTATGGTCGATGCGACAAATTTGAAAGAAAAAATATATATATATATTTTTTATCTCATTAATTATTGATGTGAGACTTTTGTTATTATTTAATCGTGGGCTAAGCCATGTTACTTTGTGTAAACTAATGTGCAAATGGCGGCTATCTAACATGAGTTGGATCCTTACCATGTGACAGAACAGGGTTTTCAATGTTATTTTATGGTTTGAGTTGCAACTGAGACCGTTAGTGTTAAAGTATTTGAACTAATGGGACAGGAAACGACAATATTCGTGCATGTACTTCATTCTTATTTTTAAAAAATTAGGCAGAATGCTTAACAGTTCTTAAATTTGATTAGTTTTATTTAAAGCTCTCTAAACTATTAATAATTTCATCAATTTAAATATGTAATAGGCTTTGCCCAAAAAGAAAATATGTAATGTTGAAACAAAAATAGAGTTGAACTTTTTTCTACTAAACCTTTTATTTCACTAAAAATAGAGGAGCTCTAACCAAGTACTCATTTGAAATAAATAGTCATTATATGTAAACAAAGAAACAAATAAAAGAAGTACACAAAACACAATTGCAATATGCAAATCCATTATCTTGGTTGATAAAAAATTATTTGACTAAGAATATGTAACTCTTAACTTTTTTTAAATTGATTTTGGCTTGAAAAAATATACACTAAGTTGGTAGTTCATTATTGTTTTAAGAAAAACTTGATAAATGGAAATTCCAATCAAGGTTTTCTTTCCCCCAAATTAGCCTAGAAAAAAAGCTGGTTTTTTATTTTTATTTTCTTTAATCTCGCAGGCCTAAAAGAATGTATCGTCAACGTCAAAGAGCATAAAGTCATATCAAAGACCCATGTCAATGAAATAATTAATTAATACTAATACTAGGAATAAGTTTAGTATACCACTTATAATCCAAAATTAGAAGGTGTTTTTAGGTTTTCTTCCTGTTTAATAGTTATGGTCCGACGCGTATGTGTTGTTTTCTTTGTCCAATTAATGTGATTGTATATATATCCAATGGTCAGTGATCAAAACTAAATAATTTGACCATTAAAAGATAAAAAAAATGTAACATAAATTCGTATAACTTCATTTTAATTTACGGTAAGCGAGGTTAACAAGTAGTATAAAAAAATAGAATAATTTATGTGCATAAAATTATATTATTTTTCGAGTTCTCACCTTATTATTTCGGTTGTGACACAAACCTACAACTTTAGAGTCAAATATAAAGACCGGAGAGTGCTTACCATCATAGTAACCCCTTCGGGTCTTTATTTCTATCCACCGTTAATTTTTTTTGACAATAAAATTGAAATTTGTCGGAGGAGGCAATGTGGGAGGCTTTGACACTTATTCCTATGGAATCTTGAGCTTTCATTAATTTAACTCTTTAAATACCAACCCTAAAGCCCTTGCCAAACGGACTATCTTCTAATACTCTCTATTAGCTTTGCTTCCTCTCAACTAGTCTTAGCAGGGCACCAAAACCCTTTAATTTGCTCCTCTCTATATTTTTCCAATATGGCTAAGTTTTATACCGTACTCTTCATGTTACTATTCATATCAAACCTAGTTGTTTTCAGCCAAGGAAGAAATCTTGCTACAAAATTGAACCATAATGTCGTCGTGGCGTTAGGCGTAAAGGTGGTGGTCGAAGAAAAGGAAGATAAACAGTTGGGAAGAAGAGGATTTAGATTTATGGAAGGAAGTGTGGATGCTTTTAGCTCTCCTGGCCACAGTCCTGGCATTGGTCACTCTAAACATGACTAGAAATTAATGTAATACAACTTAGGTTTAGTGATGTAAGGTCATCCATTTGTAATCCTCTTTATAATTTCATATTGCGTGCATGTATTATGTAGTACGTACGTACGTACTACTTCAATCCGATTGGCTTAGTTTGTAGCTAGGACTCATGAAATCATGTAAATTTGTTCTTAAGTTTACTTCAATGTTAATTGTGAAAAAAACTTTCTTTTCATTTATCGTACTCCGATCCTCGACGTTTATAATTTTGCAGTTTTTATAACATCTATTATTCGTTATACTCTTCAATCATCTCTTATAATAGCTTCAACTCTCAGTATTTCTACCTTCTCTTATAATAGCTTCAACTCTCAGTATTTCTACGTCATATAAGGTAGAAATAAGATTTGCGTATACATTTTCAGACCCTATTATGAAATCACGATAGTACTATGCTGTTGTAAGTAACTTCAATTCTCAATAGTTAATTTAGTGGTATTCATGATTGTGGTCTATACTATTGTTTGGTCAAAATTGAAAATTCAGCACGTACGAATGTAACGGGTCTTTCGCACAAAATTAAATGCACTACATTGTGATCACCCTTAAATTTTGTTGGGTTAGGGAATTGGATGGAGAAATTGTTCTATTGTCCTTTACCAAAAAACATTATTTTTATGTTATTTTATAAGAATTTTTTGTTTACGTACATAAAATATTTTGTATTGCACTATAAGATATCTGAAATTTTTTTCTTCTATTCGATTTATAAGAGGACAAGAAATTTCATTTCCTCCACAATTGTATTTACACTTCCAAGTTAAAACAAAACTTCTTTCACCTAACAACTATTATCTAGGGAAAATTGGTTTTGCAGATTACTAACATTCTTTTTAGTTTTATGATCTTTTTATGAGATGTCTTTCATTTTTTAAGCAAAAAACTTGAATTTATATTTACAGATAAGAGATTTGGAACTTTTTCCTTCTATTTATTCGTAAGTGGACAAGAAATTTGAATCCCCTCAACATTTTAGAAGACATATATTTGAAAAAATCTAAGCTAGTGGCATGTAAAATTATAAATGCAGATGTTATGTTTTAAAACAAATACTCCATAAGAAGAGCAATTGATGGTACTAGTCCTAAATTATCTGATTAAATTACACTTATTTGTTTATTAGATGAGTAATGAATGACTATAAGCTTGGGTATAGTAAGAGTAGAACTTATAAAAGAAAATTAACTTGGACAAGTATATTGGTCCATTCAATTTTGACTGAAGTAACACATAAAGAGAACAGGAGAAAATAAATCAATTCTATTGTAAATAGGTCATGTAATAATCACGTGTTGTATACTTTTTAAAGTACAGCGTGATGGTTACAAGTACAACTTGATTATTATTTCTGCTGCGTCATCTAGTATGTCATCTCTCTCGTAAAATTTGCTACTCCTCTATTTTAATTAATTATTAATTATGTGGTTGGTTTCAAAAGTTAATTTAGCTAATTAACGTTTGATAATTAAATATTAGATATTTCTTTTTTGAAAATAGAATGTATAAATATAAAAATATTAAGAGAAAAGGTCAAACCAATCGTAAATGGTCAGTTTACTTTGCGTGATATGTGTTAAAAATGACAAAAGTTCTACGTTGGTAGTTAATGAGATGGATGAACTCTTTATAAGGCTTGCACAATCCTCCTCCATTTGAACTAACTTTTGGAGTTGTGAGTTAGGCATAAGATCTAATTTCAGAATATGTAACTTAACAACAACTTGCTAAACTCCAATTATTTAAATTAGCACAACAATTTTTTTTACCGTAAAAGATAGTAGGGAATTACCTTCATGACTATGTAAAATTATTACGGTAGTACTTCATGAGAAAAGATCAATCAGTGGTCAAATAAATTTAACAGTTACCAAAAAAAAAAAAAATTACCTACATTTTATTTTGTTTTTATTCAGAGACAAAAGATTTCCTTGGTAATACCTTTTATTTTTCCATTATATTATGATGAAGAACCTAACATCCATGCGTCAGAGAATATGAAGATTTAAGGGTAGCTAGCTAGCTCCACATGAGATTTGAAAATCCATGAGAAAGCACAAAATCAAATGAAATCTTTCACCAACCCCATTGAAATCATCAGAAGAGAACAAAATGCACATGAAAGTGCAATGGACTGGTACTTAGCTAATTAGGGTCCACTATTTTTTGTCTACCTTTTCAAATTACTAATAATATATAAGTACCTCGTTAATTAGCTAGCTAGCTAGCTCCTTAGGCCAGGGAGACCACCTTTTCATTCTTTACAATTTTTTTAATTTTTTGCCCTTAACTGCAAAGAAAATCAAGAATCTTCCCAATTTTGTGCTCATAAGGAATCTTCATTTTTTTTTAAATTTAGCCTCATATACACAAGTTGGAATTAGGTAACCGCAAAGGGTCACCTAGGCCTTTGGGTTCTCTAAACTCTAAAGTTAAGTTCCTATATTACATGCAACAGTTGTTTTTAAGGACATAATAAAAAATAACTTAGCAGGACAAGCACTAGACCTAATAAAACCGTATATAAGTACAAAATTTGTAGGCCAGTGAGTTGGACTCTCCTAAAATTCTTTAAAGGTTTAAATTTGTTAGGTCATATATTCTCCGTTGTCTCAATTTATGTCACATATTTGATTAGACAGTCAATTTTTTTTAAAAAAAAAAATTGTAGGACTATAAAATATTTCTTTAGGGACAACTTCTTTTTATTTTGTTGAAACAAACTATAAAGAAAAATTGTATATATCACGTAAATATAGATGAGGGAATAGTTTATAAGTTCTTTACTAAATTAAGTACAAATTTTAGGTAGCTCTTGAGTTCTTGAAGGGTAATATTGTATGAAGTTTTTATAATGAGAAAGGGATATGCTTTTTGGACTGCCAATCCGATCCCCTGGGAAATTAAATATGTTGTTTAATTAGAGGGTGGTTACTGTTCTTTATGTGAAGCTTAGGGCTACCAATTTTTATTTCTTATTTCACAAAGGAAAAGGACACCGCACGCATTCATGATTTATTATTTTTCAATTTTTATCATATCATCTCATAACGTGATGGGTCTCTCAGTAATTAAAAAAAAACATAATATATACAATGCAATTGCCAGGCTGGTATTTTTATTATATATATAAAAGTATGAATAAATTATGCAATTGGAATAAAGCTTGTTTTGGTCGTAATAATTATTTTTCCTAATTAAATAATAAATATAGATTATAGTATTTGCAATGAAGTTGTATAGTATTAAAATGGGATAATGTCCAAGTACCCCCTCAACCTATGCCCGAAATTTCAGAGACACACTTATACTATACTAAGGTCCTATTACCCCCTGAACTTATTTTATTAATAATTTTTTACCCCTTTTTAGCTTACGTGGCACTATCTTGTGGGCCCAACGATGATTGACTTTTTTTTCGAACTAGTGCCACGTAGGCTAAAAAGGGGTAGAAAATTACATATAAAATAAGTTCAGGGGGTAATAGGACCTTAGTATAGTATAAGTGTGTCTCTAGGATTTCGGGCATAGGTTGAGGGGGTACTTGGGTATTTTCCCTATTAAAATCTGTACTTGACTGTCGCCAAATATTCTTTTATGAGTAGTAAACTACAATTAAAAAAATCGTTGTAATGACCAGAGTTGTGAAGTTGTTTTTTCTCTTAAAAAATATTAGTTGTATAATTTAATAATAATCATAAAGCTGCCTACTGGCTACTGCAATGAAAAAGTTTAAGATATTTTATTCTTAGTTATTTCTCAAAATTAATTTCTGAGAGGGGTAATCCTGATGACCATAATTTAAAAGAAAAGATATATTTAAAAGTAATAGAAACTTGGTGTGATTTTGAAGTAATTAACTAAGCGAATGGGAACATCAAGACTGAAAGTGTCAACCGAAGGGATTGAGTTGTATAAGTTAATTGAGTCAAATTCGAATAGGTTATTTTGATCTGCTTAAATTTAACTGAAATGAGTTGAATAGTGGATTGTAACCTAATTCATCAAATTCTAAATAAATGTTTTTATGGATAGACTCCTGATATAAGGACTATCGAACGGTAATTCAACAAGTGGCCATAAAAAAGTATCAAAGTGCATATTTGATTTTATAGTTAGTATAGTTTTTGAAGAAAATCCAATTAAGGACATCACACATTTTGTAAACCAATTGCAAGGTGATTTTCTCTGGAATCACATTCCTTGCTTCTCATGCCAAGCATATTACCGAAATGAAAGTTTTTCAGTTCGATCTGTCTTCTTACTGTCCTCAGGCACAAAAAGTGCCTCTACATATCTTTTTGCACTTTTCCTTTTTAATGCTCGAGACGGATTCTAAATTAAAATTTATTCGATTCAAAGATCCTCAGTATTGAACTTATGAGTTTATATTTAGTACTTTATTTAATAATTAAATTTTAATAAATTTGTATATATATACTTATGTATATGTCGGAAGTTATAAATTCAGATGAATAAGTAGTTAAAGGACTACACCCTACTTAGGCTATTTCCATGTCAAATAAATTAAATACATGCTAATATCCTAAATGTACCTTTCTAGAACTATTGTTGGCACATCACCCTCTTCGTACATCAATACTTATGGATTTACACTAAATATGTTGTTGGGAGGACATAAGAAATTGTAGAGATGGGCATGCATTAAAGTAGAGTGATATTATATATAGTAATAATTGCAGGTAAGTGTGGAGTGGCATGGGATGAGAGTTGAGAGCATGGGAATATAGACAAATAGGAAATGAAGATAGATAAGGGTGGCATGTGAGCTTTTATTTTGCTGCTTAATTCTTCACTAGAGGTTGCCCTTAATCACCAAAAACAAACCATCCATTTTTACTTTACATCATTCATTTATCTCATCAAAAAAAGAATCTTCCCTCCCACCACTGAGGAATGAGAAGACACAAGCACATGTTCCTATCACATTCATGTTCACTGGAAATTATAAGGGCAAATATAGAATTAACAACATTACGTATATTTATGAAAATGCATATTATTGTCCGATGATCATCCTCTTTTTCCGTGCTTATATATACTACACTTATAAATCTAATTTATCATACAAATCAAAGTTCAATTTCTTTCTAATACTATGGCACCAACAAACACTAGAGCTAATAATTATTCTTTCCTTATTTTCTTCATTATATTGGTCTTGGGTCATGAGATGTTACATGTAGAGGCAAGGCACCTCAACTCTAAGCATTCAAAAACTTTGAAAGGGAAGAACAATGGGAATTATTATAATCGGTCTTCTAATTTTGGGTCATCAACGCATGCAACTGAAGGTACCACCAAGGCTGAGAACGTTGATGGTTCTGAGCCTTCAGGGCCCGGGCATAGTCCGGGTGTGGGTCATTCAATTCAAAATTAGAAGTCAAAAACAAACTAGTACTGTTCATTTCTCTTTGTGATTGTGAAACAAGCAAAATGGCGTAGGAATTATTATTTTAGTTGTTTGCATTTATCACAAGTAATTGGTTGTAAGTTGTGACTTAGTTTGTGTGTGTATTTATATTCTCGTTTTTATTATAACTTGAATTATGTTGAGCTAATTATATTGTTGAAATAGTCATACTAGCTAGAACATGCACAAAATAGTAAAGGATAATCCTCTCTAGGTGGATAGATCACTAAATGATATAAAAATATACATGCAAATCTAAAATCTAAAATCTAAACTTCCCAATCTAGAGGAGAGAAAGAAAGAGGGAGGGAATAATTTTGGATTAAGGATAAAATAAAATGGGTCATATTATAATTTTAATAGGTCGGGTTAGGTGGATAGATCACTAAATGGTATAAATAATATTTTTTTTATTTTTTAAAACATTGGATTTGTTATATAAACAATTAATATCAAAAAAATTTAATTAAAAACATAATTTAATAGATTGAGTGACTTTATGAGAAAAAGGGGGATAATTGATTTAAGTTAAAATTCAAAGTTGAGTGATTTTCTGAGGGAAAAGTGCATAGTTGAGGGACCATAAGATGAAGCTCCAAAAATGTAAATGTTCCAAAGCTGTAAAAATTATTATGGCGTTATAATAAAAATAATTTTTAACAACAATATTATTAAATATGCACATTAACAAAAATTATTAAATTTTTTATCAGCATTAAATAATTGTCATTAAGTCTGACATTGCTATCCATTTGATCTGGAACATTTACAAAAAGTGTTGATTGCCACTTTATATATATATATATATATATATATATAGGTAAATTATTCCCTAAAGATCATTTTTGGTCTTTGGTACAGTGAATGGACAACTACAACCTACTTTGTGTTTGAACATTAACTTTCGTTGAGATAAACTTGTTTTTAATCATAGCCCGACAGTTCAATGTTTTACTTTGAAGTTTAATAGCATTGCAAATACCCGTGATCAAACTAATATTAGAATTTCAATATTCACAAATAGATAGGGGCATCCTTTATCCTTTACACAGAGTTATCTGACTTGAATACTATAAGTCGTCGGCCGGGTTGAATTTTGATCCGTCAAATTCAACTAGATGCTCATTTATTAACTCAACTCATTTTGACTCACCTAAATTCAAATCCAAGTAACTTTTGAATGGATCAATAACCCATATTATTAATCTATTTCAAGGTGGAAGTTGATATCTTAGAATATATAATAGATTAATTTTTCGTAATTTTAGACTAACAAGAGTATGATTGCTTGTGAGAAAATAAGGGGGGAATAAGAATACTGTTTGAAAAGACACTCTGAGCATTTTGTTGATAAAAAAAAGGTAATGTAGCGTTAAATATTGAGGAAGCTAAGAGGCGTACAATACTAGAACAGAACAAAATCTCTTCCCGCAATAATGGTGGTTAGGGTTGAAAATACCTTTCCATCGCCAAGTTTTATATTTGATAACATATTCCTTCCGTATTTCTTGATTCATTTATTTTTTAAAAAAGCCGAATAATGGAAATAAATAAATAAATAATTTTTTTTCATTTTGTCAAAATACCACTTATTTTAAAATAAAATGAAAAAGTAAAAATAGTACGTAATTTTGAAATAAAGTTATAACTTATATGGCTATAAATATGGCGGAACACTGCATGGACCGTGGACGGTGTATTATACTTTACAATAAGTTTATTTAGCTGGTGCAAAATTCTTGCGGTTATATATCGCATTATATTCCTATTCCTGAACTATTTGTTTGATACTAAGATAATTATGTGAGTTGGGGATCTACTCTTAACTCTAATTTGCCGGAATTATGGTTTAACATAGAATTCTATGATGACTATCGCATCTACAAGTTTTATTATTAAATGTGTCACATTTTAATTTGTATTTCCAATAATAATCGCTCGTTTGTGAATTTGATGATTTCTTTTTATGAACTGAGGCACCTTTCTGCATATGTATCCAACGTTGAATGTACCTGGACGTTCTTTGTCTCTTGTTAGGTTAGTTTTTGATTTTTTTAAGCTATTTAATTAAACTTACAAGTTACTTTCACATGTGTTCAGATGTGGCTAAATATAATATTATGCCAAAAATATTTTTTTAGTAAAAATTATTTAGTTGCTGTTAAATATATATTTTTAGATGAAATGATTAAACGATAAAAATTAGAACACTTTTTTTTAAATATATATATTCATTACTAATAAAAGCTACCATTTTCATTTGCAATGTAACTACGTATATGTTTAAACAAATGCAAAGTAGCTAAACTCCAAAATATTGACAGTAAATAAATCTTAGAGAAAAGGATACCAAGACCACACCATATGCTATTAGTACTGTATTGTCCTCACTTTTTAATTTATTTTTTTAAGGAATAAAATTGAATTGACATTTTCTAAGTGTACGTAAAGCTGGAATCTTTAAGTTATTATATTATGAAATGACAAAATAAGATACAGTTGTATTTACAACAAAAAAAAAGGAAGTACATATGAAGTTGAATTTGGAGTATTGACCCCACGATTAAATAATATAGAGATAGTGGTAGTTAAGTTAGTTTATGATTAAGGCACAATGGGTCTTAAACCCCACATCGACACATGAATTACGTTATTATTAACGATAAAGATACGTTTATTAAATTAATTGTCTATTTTTCTAGTAAAAGATGCACTTTTTTTTTTTTGAAAAAAAATAATTTGTTTTTGGAGCCGTCTCGATCACATGGAGACAGAGATTCGTGGGTTGATTAACAAAATCAGCAAGTTGAAGCATGCGCATTAGAGAGTACGGCTTAGATTTCTGTTTTGTCCTAACATTATTTAATACTAATTCTTTTTCAATTAAGTCTAATTAAGAGATTGATCCAGCTGGGACCCATCTACTAATTGGGAGGTTGAAAATGACAGCACACTATTAGTGGAGATTCTTGATTTTGACTAACTTTAAACTCATTTTCTAGTCAAAGGACAATTAGTCAACAATTAAAGTAGGATAGTGAAGCCATGCCCAGCAATGCTAAAGTGTATTTACTTCTTAATCTCTTCCTAATTATATTTATTTTTGGGTTTTTCTTTAGCTGTAAATTAAAATCCATTAAATTAAATTATGACCATAGATAACACTAAAAGACGAAGGTCATAGTCCAGACGTGGGACATAATTCTCAAAATTAGCTAAAATAAGTTATTTCAAATTTGAGGGATTGCTATTGTCCTATGTTGATCAAGTCAGGAAAAGAGCTACGACTCATAGACTCAAAATTCTAATATTGCCCTTTTAATTGATTATTTATGCTATATATTTCTTATTTTTGTTTAATTTTGTGATATCTGATTAAAGAAAAGCGAGTAATATGTAGAATAGAGGGGCAAACTTTGGACTAAACATGCCGCACAATAAATGGACATGAGATTAATTTAAGGAGTTACTGTAAATAGAAGGAGCTTCTAAATTTGTAGCGGAAAGCTAGAGGCTTGCGGTCATACGCTTTATAAATCATATAAAATAAAATCAAAGATTTTCATAATACCAATTGCATGTAAATTGAACTGTTGAAAGTATATATATGGGTACGCGTGTATATATGTATATGTATAATTTGTAGATTTAGGGCCTTGAAGCCCATAGGCTTTTCCGAAGAAAGGCTCGTAGTAACGTTGTTGGAGTCCAATATGCTCCCCCTTTTCGGCCCAATTCATTGAAAAAGGGCAATTTCAACATTCATTTGTAACCTTAAGAGAAAAAGGGGAAAGCCCATGTCATATATGTTTTGCAAGTTACTTTTGTTTTGCTAGACCCTCCCTTCTTCGTAGGTCTGTCAATAAAATCATAATCTCTCAATCTGTTTATGTATGAGGGGGTTAATAATCTGCTTACGTCTAGGAATGTTTGTTTATTTTTTCGGCCCAAAATTTATTCATTCACAAAATATGTTATATAAGACAACCAAGAGCTCGTAGGATGACTAGACGAACTACAACGGATTGATTAGTTTCCATATATCGCTTGTTGGTTCCATTAGTATATACAAATAAATGTATATTATATATACATATTGTGAAGTGCACATTTTTCTGTGAGATTGGGCTTCTAGCGAGTCAAAAGGTGTAACACAAATCTTTTTGACTGGATCAAGGAAAAAGCCCTTTTTAGTGATGCAACCCTTTGGTAGTGGATATATGTATCAAATGAATGAATTGAACTGAATCTGGATGGGTTAAGATGGACGACCAATAATCCTCTGAGCGAGAACGCAGGTCATTATCTAATCAATCCAATTCTTATTAAGTTTTAATAAAATTCTTTTTACACAACATATCAAATAAATAAAATGACTTTTAAAATATATTCCCACAAGATTTTTACTAGTTAATTTGAGTTACATATTACTAGTGAACTCAAATGAGTTGAACGAATAAATAAACGTTAATTTGAATGAGTTGAACAAATTAGACGAATTGGGTTGATTTTGCCAACTCTAATAGTGAATGGTGAGAGAAGGTGGTCCAATAATAACCAAAGGGCTTTCTAAAATCCAGCCAAAGTGAAGGCGACCTGCAAATAGGGGACCGCTCAAGCCAGCCCATTGCAAATAAAAAGTGATGGTTGTTAGCAAGAGATGACAAAAAGTAAATGCCATGACAATATGTATCATCATTGGTAGAGTGACCTTATATTTGGTTGACACAAATGTAAGGGGTTGCAAAACTAGCCATAAATATATGTTTGCTCCAATCCAATATCTCTAAAAGTTGGGTTGGTGAACTAAATAGAAAGACATTAAAATTTAATATGAGTTTGAGCGATCGATGACTCAATGATAAACAATTCATTACCCCATCTCTATCAAGGACGCAGATCATTATCCACCTTTCTATTTATTAGTTCATTCTATTTTGATCTTTACAACCACGTATAAGGAAAAAAAAATGTCTATTGTTTAGTTTTTTAGGGGTGGGTAGAATTGAGGCGTTAAATGACACTCAATTCATATACTTTATTTGGCAATATAACTAACTTTAGAAGAAATGATTCTCCTCTCATTAATTTTGTTGAATCTTCAATGCCTTGTCTTTCTTCTTTTAAAAATCCAGAACATGCATAATGCAGGTACTTTTAGCAAGTGAGGGATGGCATGGCACCATCGCCCTTGTACGAAAACATTCTATCATACTTAAATTTCATTAACTTCCTACCATTCAATAATTGAAGACTTTCTTTAATGTCCTCAATTATTAGTGGCTACTTAATTTACACATACAACTAGTAACTAAAATTATAGTCCATGCTGCCAATTAGAAAATTATTTTTTTTCAAAGAATTTATGAAGTTGTGGGACTTTTAATTTATCAATTAATGATGTTGAAATTCGATTAGGTTGTTAGCAAGTAGTTAGTAGTAGCTAAATATACACCAACAGATACTACTGGGTCCTGGGACAAGGCAGCTACTCGTGAATTGTCATAGTTAATTGATTATTCTCTTCTCTCAACTTATTCAAATACATTATTCTTTTTTTCGTCTGTTCCAAAAAAATGTCATCTTTTTATAATTAGAAATATTTGAACTTTAAAATTATTATTTTATCTTAGTAAAATATTTTTTCTGTTCATTTTTACTTGTCAATCAATCGTAAAATAGATTCTCATTTTTACTTATCATTTTTGACATATAAAAAAAACACAATTATTTCTCTAATCGTTTACCCTTAGCAAATCAATTTTTTCAAGATAAAGCGTGTATATTAGGCAAATAGACATATAGAGTACCGGCCATCATTAATTATATTTTGTGCTGCTCTCATTAGTAACCACCATAAATATGAAGCATTATTTTATGGAGTATAATAGTACAGCCATTCATGATGACGACAACAACAATTAATATTGGGATTAAGAAATTTTACTTTTCTACTAATTGAAAAAATCAATATTCAGAACAGTTCGGGAAGCATGACAAATACTTCTTTTGTCGGATATTAGAAAGATAGTTGTTTCATATTAATTAATCACTTTACTAAATCAATATTGAACAAAACGCAAATGAAATCATGATTTACTAGCCACAATATATCCCCTGACATAAAGTATTAATTAAAATTTTTCTATACTGTCCTTTGCAATTAATTTTTTTTAAGATGTTCACATTTGTTTGTAAAATTTTCACGAAGTTTTTTGAAAGGGTGAACTAATAAAATTATCTTCTTATTTATAATTTTTTAATATAAAAGAAAAATAGTCAACTAATATGAAACCAGATTAACAAGAAAGCGTGAAAAATAATAAGTAAAAAAAGCCAAGTATGGAAAATTAAGGAAGACAATGCATTATTGTTAAAGGGATTGCATGATAACGTCACGGAATATATTATTACATAGAAATTGACCAATAAAGTTAAATTATTTGCCAGTAGTTGCTTAGTTAGAGTTTTAAGTGGATATATACTTCTAATAGGAAAAAAGAAGAAGAATACTTTGACAAATACTGATCAAAATGATTAAAAAAAAGAAGAAGAAAGAAGAGGGTAAATTTAGGACAGTTGTTCAGACCAAATGAAAGTGATTGATACATTATTTTAGCATAAAACACAAGAATAATGAGTCTTATTTAACATGTTCAAAAGTAGTTTTGGCTTTCTCCCCATCTTTTTGGAAGTTTGCTCCTTAAGAGGAAAAGTTCATTAATCTTGTGTTTCAACTGCTAATTTTATTAATTAGAGATCGGGCCAGTTGGGAGAAGTGGGAGCAATCTTGCTTTATCACAAATATTAATTCATTAATCAATATTTTATTTTACGAATTCATTAGCGAATCAATATATTAATGAAGCGTAATGTTGATTCAAATCGAATTGATCATGGATCAAAAAATAAAAAATAAATTAATAAAGGTCGAAGAGTATATTTTTATAATATGAAATGATTTATGATCACATTATGTTATGATCGGATTGCAGAGAGGTACGATTATATGTATATATATATTGATGATGAAACTGATAAGGGCACATGTGCACAATCAATATGTTTCAAAGCTGAAAATGGACAAGCATGGGATACGCTTTCACGTGCTTTGCTCAATATAATTATAATACTTACTCCAATATACAACTACCTAGCTTTTCACTTTTCTTTAGTACAACTCTGCTAATTTTAATGCATCGATCTGGACGGTTTAGATACTATATCAAAAATAATTATTAGCGATAATTAATTATTAATTATTATTAAATATATATTTTTAGTGATAATTAACAATCTTTGTATATATCATTAACGACATTGACATTTATTAATACCGATAAAAATTTTAGCACTCTTTATTAATGTCAATATTTAATATTGCTACAAGTTATTTTTATTATAGTGAGATCAATCGTATCATTGAAACTCTACTCATATCAAACTCATACGAGAAGCAATAAATAAATTAGTAATTATTTGATTATATCTTGAATAATTTTTTTTTAATAGAACGAATAAGTAAAAGTAGTATTTATCACATAATTAAATCTTGTATAACTAAACTTTACATAACTCTTATCAGTAATCAAACGACACCTTAATGTACTACTTAGCTGGCACGTAAATTTCTGTTATATATCAATTGAAACAAGCATAATAATCAATATAATTCTAAAACTGGCCTATTAATTTACTACAAGTTACTTTGATTAATTAGTTAGTAGATGTACTATATAAACCTCCTACTGTGAAACCCATGAAAAGGTTATCACTTACCTACGTAATTTTTGTAACCAACAAAAGGGACAAATATCGAAATATGTGCAATTAATTACCCAAAATAGTACTCCCTACAAATAATCTTATTCAACAAGCATTTATAATGAATTTGGTACTACGTACACATATATAAAGCTGCTGTCTACTTGGAATGCTTTATTACCTTTTTACCGTAATTTTTGTGACACGATCAATTCATATACGTACAATAATAATTACCCTTAAGAAAACAAATATTCCGAAGAAGTACTCGAATTTGGCATTACTTGTTTCCAAATACCTTACTAGTAGTTTATTAATTTTGACATATAACAAACATATAAATTATATTTATATATTATAGTTTTAATTTACATAATTATACTTCATATCATGTTTTATATTTGTTATGAAACTTTTGATTTATGTAATTTGCTGGGTACATTTAATTTTTAATAAACTTTTTTATATATTGTAATTTATATAATAAAATTTGTATTTTTATAATTATAAGTGTATAAGACAAAAATATATGTATTTGTTTGTATATTTATTTTTCTCTCCATTTATATAAATATAATCGCATTTTAAACATTTGTATATCGAATAGGTAATTATATACCGAACTAGACCGTAAAAAATGAAATATTTGCTGCAAATTATAAATAAAATAAATTATGTCTATAGCATTTATTTTAAATTAATAATTTGTTGTTTTATACAATTTTTCCTAGTTTATTTGGTACTTGGGACCAGGATCCGTTGTATTCCTATTTATTACTTATTTTTACACCTAGTTGTAGCTTACCAGCATCATAAAAATTGTTAAGAAGATATTATGAGAAAAAATTATACCATCGGCTCATTTTTAGAGATATTTTTTTTAAATTTAATTATTAAATTTTTATATTTAAAGTTTTTTGATTCTTTTAGCCTTTTTTTTTAAAAAAAAAACACTCTCTATAAAATTAAGATTATTTTGAAATAAAATTCAAATATTTTTATATTATAAACTATGAGTATTACTTAAATAAATTAGTTTGAGTATTATTCAAATAAATTGAAATACATATGAAGGTATGTGGATCAAAGTTTATTTTTAATTATTTTTTGTATTATCGATAAGATGAACTAAGAAGAGAATCGAAAAAAAAATTAAGAAGAGAAAAGTTGAAGCATCTATTCAAAAAAAAATTCATGTTAGAAAGAAGACTTAATAAGTTGTGAATAATATTTTTTACGAAATCAATTAGTCTAGATTTACAAAAAAAAAAGTAAAAAGTTACCATTGATGATTGTCTCAAATTGCTTCAACGGTATTGACGGGGAATGAGGTAAAAATAATGAAGACAAGAAAACACTGTAAAAAATCTGCTCATCTTTGGCAATCAAAAAGAATCCTAAATAAACTCATATAATTAATTTAGAGTTCAAGTTATCATTTAATATTTTTTCTTATTATTATTTAATTACTAATAATAAGTAATATATTTTAAAAAATATAAGTTTTAATCTCTTTGGATTATGCGTCTGGGCATCAATTAATTAAACTTCTGAAACGAGTTTGTTTTTTCCCCAATATTTTGACATACAAAAAAAAACTTATCCAAAGATATGTCGTTTTTTAAAAAACTTAGAATATTGCATTACTATTATTTATTTAGTCCATATGGATACCATCACGTCCATGAAATTAAAACAGCCAAAAAAGTAAGAAAATGAGAGGTGCAGGTCCTAGAATATTATTAAGAGCTGGATAGCAGCATATATGCAACTCAATGTTGGCCAGCTGAAATAAAGTGGAAATCCAATATATATATAAAGAAACAAGAATAAAACAAATACTACGTATTTCTTAATTCTCTCTCTCTATATATATGAATTAGTTATTTATTTAATATTTATTTTGAGCGTCAATCAATTTTTTATTATAATAATTCTATATAGCTCCTAATAATAAAACTTACCATATGTGTTAAAAATTCCGAGTCAAAAATTGCACCTGACCTTCATTTTCTTCGTCCATATCCGTTTGTTGCTTTATTTTCTACTGACACAAGTGCTCCGTCCCTTTCCTCTTTTTGGACACATCGTTTTTTGTTATTCATTTATGTATTTATTTGTTACTATACGTCCATATTCCTTGATCGAACAGGCACATAATTTAAGAAGCATACAAAGATATGTCTAGTTTAAAAATAAATACACTTTTTTAATAAATTATATATTTTTTGCTAAATAAGTGAGATACAATATTGAACATCTACAAATAAAAAACAATTTATTTATAAAGCTTATTAAAAAGGGAAGTGTGTCGAGGGAGAGTAGTAATTTAGAATTGGGAATCAATCTTTTAATCTTATACAATTGGTACTACTAATTTAAAACTCATGTATATGGTAAGGATAATTAGATTTTTTTTTGTTAATAATCTAGTCGTTGATTTTATTTATACTTTACTAATTCGAATTAGATATTTAGCATAAAATATTTCTTGTTTCATATACCGAAACTCAAGACCTCTATTTTAAGTTTTTAGCCATTCATCTCATCTATCACATAGGAAGGAAATAGATGAATATAGCCTTTTATTTAAGAAAAGAAAATAATTTAGCAAATGCATTTTTTGATGTAATTTTTATAGTTCTTATATTAAAAAACAAGATATTCTTTTGCATAAAACTCATCGATAGTAGGTAGCTATTATTAGTATGTGTTACTCACAACTCAAGCTGTTTCCACTCCAATAATTGGATGAATAAGAGAATATATAATAAAAAAAATCCTTGAGCACTATTCAAGCATTTTCCTGAATGATTTTTTTACGTTTTGATTTAAATTAATCAAATTTTAATATAAATATTATCGGAGAAAAAAAAAAAAAACAGAGATGCTTCCCACCTCTGTTTCTAGTTCCCCAATCCCACTACTCTTTATTTTCTGTATCACCCTTTAACTTTCCCGCTTCTCTCTCTATCTCATGCTTGTGCTTTTTATGTATGTTCGTTCTTCTTCAACCTCTCTGAATTTCTTATTCCTTTTTATTCTTTTATTCAAAATTCATCTGAAATTTACCTTATAAACTTCGAAACCACCATTTTCTTTACCAGATTTCAAGAAAATGAACAATAGATTCCGACAGCCTCCACACCCCAAAAAAGTTGCTTTGAATCCTCAAAAGGTGAATGAATTCTTCTACTTTACTAAATTTTCTTCTCTCTGTTGTGCAACAACTTTAATTATGCTAAATTATTGAGATATTTCTCTTCTTTCTTGTCCCCTTTACTACTCCTTCTTTTTCTTCCTTTATTTGGCCATTGTCTTTGAATAATACACAATCTGTACTGACAAAAGTTATCATCTTTGGATCCAATTTCTGAATTGGACTCATATTCTCAATACCCCTTTTAATTACTCACACAATTATTAATTCTTGATATAGGAGAAGAAGATGGAAATACAGCAAAACAAATTATTGTCTGTAGAGAAGCCCAGAGTTAATCGGCGTCAAGCAGCTAAAGAGAGAAAATTAGCCTTACTACAAGATGTATACTTTATCTCAATTCTTTATATTCATAACATTTAATTTTTCTGATTTTTTCGCGTTGAAATTGGCAGGTTGATAAGCTAAAGAAGAAGTTGAGGCATGAAGAAAATATTCACAGAGCACTGGAAAGAGCTTTTTATAGACCTTTAGGAACTCTACCTCGCCTTCCTCCTTATCTTCCCAAATATGTTAGTACTTGTGGTTCAATTGAAATTTCTAATGATTTTTTTTCCCGTGTTTTCGTTCTGGAAATATTGAGTTCAGTTGAATTGATGAATAATGCAGACATTAGAGCTTCTTGCTGAAGTAGCTGTTTTGGAAGAAGAGGTGGTCCGGCTTGAGGAACAGGTTGTAAATTATAGACAAGGTCTCTATCAAGAAGCAGTTTCCACATGCTCGAGGCGAATTACGGATGATAATCATTTGTCTGATTCATGCCCTCAGTTACATGGTAAAGTTTCTAAGCAAAGACATTCAAGATCATTTTCCATGAGTGAAGTCAATCTCGGATCATCCGTGCCACACTCTTCTCTTTCTCTAGATAGGAGTGCTTCAAGTAGAAAGTTGTTTCTAAAAGAATCAGTGTTTGGTAGCTCCAGAATTAGCTATGATGTAACATCAAATAGCAGACAAGCTGTTATGAAGAGTTGCAATAATGACTCATTGATAGATGGCCTACGAAAAGAGAATCACTCGGCTGAAAGTTGTACTAAGGATAAGCCATCTCCACAGAAGCAAGTGATAAAGACTTCGTTAGTAAGGCCTCTAGTTAAGCCTGAATCAATCAGCAAAATAGCAGATGTTAGGGTCCAGGTATATACCATTCTGCAACCAGCAAGAAAGTTGGCATTTGATGCTTCACATGCGAATTGATCTTAATATAGTTCTATCTGTTCAGTGCAGGGTTGTAGAACAGGCACAAGAGAGCTATTTAGCTTCTTTAGATGAACGAGAATCGGAAGCTGAAAGCACAGAAAACAAAATCTCTGAAGACATTTTGAAGTGCTTGTCTAGCATCTTATTAAGGTTGAGCACATCTAAAGGGAAGATAGCAAATCCAGAATCTATTGGCTCTTTAGGAGCAAAAGTGTTAAATGAAAGCAATGGGGAAAGGGAGTTGCAAGATCCGTATTGCATTTGCTCGGAACTAAGGAAGCAAGATATTGGCGAATACAGATATATACTGAACATTTATGCTAACTCTGTTAATCTAAACCGGAAAATGAATGCTTCGTTTCTGATACACAGACTTAAGTAAGTTCTAGTCTATCTATCATTTTCTAGTAATTATGATTAAGGAGTCTATATATTTGCATGTCCTTAATGTGTCTTCCATTTTGAACCGAAGGATTCTCCTTGGCAAGCTATCATCTGTGAAATTAGAGGGTTTGACTCATCAGCAGAAGCTAGCATTCTGGATAAACACATACAATTCCTGCGTGATGAATGTAAGGGCCAATGTTTTACCCGAAAGTTCAAGTAACATTATACTCGACTTATGAAATAATTCCTTTTTTCACGAATCTGTCAGGCATTTATAGAGCATGGTATCCCGGAGACTGCTGAGCAGGTTGTATCACTAATGCAAAAGGCAAGTTACTCAGTCATTATAATCCATGCTTCGTATATTGCTGATGCTACAATAGTTGATCGATTATTACACGTTCCTCCTTTGTAATGGATCAGTTAAAAGTATATGCAGAGTAGGTTTTCCTGATACAGTGGCAAATGAACTCCGGAATCTATTTAACTTTCTGAATGAATTTCATCAGGCAACAATTAATGTGGGAGGGCATTTTCTAAATGCAATCATGATTGAGCACTTTATCTTGAGGCTACCGTACCACCTAAAATATGTAAGTTACCTTTCGATGTTCCTTAATCTGTTTTGCAATTGTGTGAGCTTAGAGCAATTCTTTTTGAATTTTTCTTTCATTCAACAAACTCTTAAGCTATTTTTCCATCACTTGAAAGACCTGTTCAAAGTCAGCAAAAGACAATGAGCTGAAAGTTCGGAGCGTTTTTGGCTTGGAGTGGTCTGAACCTCTTGTCACATTTGCACTCTCCTGTGGAAGTTGGTCCTCCCCTGCAGTAAGTTTATCGACCATTTACATTACCTTTTCAGTTTTTTTGCAAAATCATAGGCTTGACAATTCATTTTCCTGAGCTGGAAACTTCAAAAAGTATAGCTTTCTGAATGTCTACAAACAGGAATGACGCCATTTCACATATTAAGAAGTAAAAAAACATAATGGTTGAGAAAAGAATTCTGGCAAAATTAAAGAAAAAGCATTGTATAATGAGTCGGTTAATCATTCATCTCCTGAAGTAATTCTAAAATCGTATGTTGTGATCTTTAAACTTGGTGTTAACATAATGTTTCAAGTCTTGATATTATGTCCAAGTAATTCTAATTGTATGTTGTGATCTTTTCCATACTGAAGGTGAGGGTTTACACTGCATCTCAAGTTGAGACTCAGTTGGAAACAGCAAAAAGAGATTACTTACAAGCAGCAGTTGGTATTTCAGCAACAAATAAGCTCATTATCCCCAAGTTGTTGGATTGGTATCTTCTTGATTTTGCAAAGGACTTGGATGCATTACTAGATTGGGTGTGCCTCCAGCTACCAGATGAACTTAGAAATCAAACTATGAAATGCCTCGAGAGACGGGGAAGAGAACCCCTTTCACAGTTAGTTCAAGTAATGCCTTACAATTTCAGCTTCAGGTACCTCATACACCTATAAGATATTCTCATGTGTCTCAGCTTCCACAAGTTCCAGAGTACTTGCTCAGAAGACGGAATAACATTTCAGAGGGAAGTGTTAATGGAACAAAGTATAGGATTGTAGAAAATTTAGTTTATGAAATTCTTTGTATCCCTTAGACACCTAGAGTTCATAAACTCGACGAGATCATTATCTCTAGAGTAAGCAAAAATGTTGCTTGCTGAAACACAAGATTTGGAATCAGAATATATGTGATATGATTACTTGTAGATTGAATTCTGTAGCCAAGGTTGTGTTTCATTCGACTACTCTATTTTGGTCAGTGCCATAGTATATTGCTGTCTCAAATTTGTGTCAAGTCTAGAAGAGTGTTTGGCTTGACTCTGATAAATATAAAAAATAACTTTAATAAGTTAAAGAGATGTTTGATAAGCTAAAAAATAACTTAAAATAAATCCAAAAACTAGGTCTTCCCACCTATGTTTTATTTTTTTGACTTAAAAGTTATTTCAGTTTGACTTTTTATTTTTAATTTAAATAAGTCAATCTAAACAGGCTCTTACTTTTTATTTGTGTTCTATAATTTTTCAGATATTTTACAAGAAAATTTGTTATACCTATTCTGTAGTACTTTTTTTCGAGTCTTGGAAAATGTAATTTTATTTAGATGCATCAATGCTGTTACTATAAATGCAGCGATCTATTTTTCGTCATGATATATGTTCAGGGGTATTTTAGCTTCAAATTGTGTTAAAAGGAACAAATTTGACGCCAAAGGAAACTTATAGAGATCATCTTGTGCAGTTATAGCAAGACAAGGCACCATAGTAACATCTATACAAATGGTTGTAACAACAACAATTATATTCCGTGTAAGCTCAAGTGGCACATGGGAATATAGTCATTGTAGACCTAAATAATAAGATCCAAAGAAATCAGTGTTTACAAGGACTAACATCTGTGGGAAAAATAAACATCATGATATGTTCAAAAAAAAGATGTATTTAAAGAGAAAAAACCACACAAAAGAACACCCGCCGCTAATAGCAAAATTTTCTACAGGAACTGATTGCTGGAATTAGTTGCACACGGCCAAACTAGACAAGGGAAAAGGAGGATAGGAAAAGATGATGTGGAGGGAACAAAAGAACACCAAATACAAAATGGATGATTACACTATGTACAAACAATTGCACTATGCTAATGCCAACATCACAACCACCAAGCCCAGAATTTCTGAGGAAGTTTTGTTTCAACCGGTAATTTCAGCCAAATGGAGAGGGAACAGGAACCACAAGTGCATCCGATCTTTTAATGCTACCCATACCACAAATAATACAGCCAGGTGATGACAGAGCAGAGAACTTGGCTCCACATAGGTCGCACACATCATAACCAATGGTTGATAGACGGCTAAGCGTAGCAGCACAGAACTGGGATGGATCTTCTTGTGGATCAATTGACTTGTTGGACAACCCCCTTTGAACACATATGTCAACCAAGCTCCTCAATTCGTCTTGCTTGCCTGGAGGTGCCTTAGATAATAGAAGTTCAAGCATCTGCTTGGAATAGCCATAATTTTGTACGTCCATGTTCCTCTTGATAGCAGTTCGAATACAATTTATCCTGTGCTTAGCGAGAAGAGGCAGTGAACCCAAGTGTCGAGACAATCGTGCCATTTCATCCTTTGCACTGATTGCACTTGGCCCCTGAACTCTTTGCAGTCGGCTGATTTCCTGCAATGAAGTGACAAAGGACTCTTAGATGCCATTTGACCATTGAATATTTTTTACTTCTTTCTAGAGTTGAATTTTGGAAATCATGTTTGGCCACAAAATTTCGGAAAAATTAGGAATTTACCAGAATTTGAAAAACACCGAAAAGCTGACCTTTTTTGTACTGCAAATCACTATAAAAAAAATAACTCTAATTTCCAAATAAACTTTTTTTTTCTTTCAAATTTCACAATTTTCATGGCCAAACAGGCTGAAGCCACCCATTCAAACAAAACAAAACCTTGAAATGGAAACCAAGTAATATTTGTTCAATATTGCTGTTGGCTAGTAAATAAAAGGTTCTCTTCAGCAATGAAGCTTAGATTTCAACCTAAGTCACCCATACACCGATAAATACATCTCCCCTTCCCGCTCTTCTCTCTTTAATCATCCTACCTGATTTACAAAGGCTATCTCAAACTACGTCCTGCATATGATGTAAGGACAAAACATAACTAGCTAGTGGGTTTGCTGCATTAAATTCTAATGCAGAAAATTCTATTGAGAAGTTGAAAACAGCTGCATTTTGGCATGAAACATAAGAACAGAAAAGAAGGGTTAGCTAGACTCCTACTTTTCTTATAGAGCTAATTGCGCTTTGTTCCTTGCAAATTCTAAATTTTAATCCTGGTGTTACCTGACTACACATATTTAACCTTCTAAAACTAAGATCCTGTTTGGATTAGCTTAAAAGTGGCCAAACCTACTTTTACGTCATTTTTAGCTTTTGGACATGTTTGGCAAAGTTATAAATGACTTTAAAAAAAATTTTAAAGATAAAAGTAGGTACTCCTCTACATATCATTTTTAACTTAAAAGTTACTAAAGTTGACTTTTAAAACGTTACTTTTTTTTTAAGTTCAACCAAACGGACTCTTAAAAGTACAGTTGAGCACTTTTGGTACTTCCGCTAAAGATCTCTGTAAATATTCAATTTTAATCTCAAGACTAGTGGTATTAATTCAACCCACATGGTGAAGTAGTCTATAGTGGTGATAACAAAATGGTTGTTATCTTGAAATATAAAAAAGATGTCAATATCTGTCCTTAATGTTAAAAGAAATGAAGCTAGCAACTTGTATTAGGAGCAGATTAGATTCACTTGGTAACTTCTAATGCAGTAGTCTACAAAGAAAATACGTGGCGTCAATTAACAGGGACAGAAACAGGAGGAGGCAAAACAAAAAAGTAGAGACTGTAGCTATTTGGTAAAGGATTAAGGTACCTGAAGCAGAGTGACTGCAATTTTGTATTGGGCACATATTGTAGCTTGAGCTTTTATGTCAGCTCCACGAGATTGATCCTTAGCCAATGCTAAGAAAGCTTCATCAAAACAGGATAATGCATCTGGCAGCTGATTTTGCTCAAGATGGGCAAGACCAGTCTTGAAGCAAAGTGGAGCAACAGCCCCACGAGGAACCTATGACAAAGAAATATGCACATTGTAAGAAAATGATGAGGATTCTAACTTGGACATATTTGACCCCAAGACTTTCAAGTTTCAACTAACACTAGTGCTCAAGGACCTCCCCAGTCGTTCTCAGTAAATCTTTGTCGTATTTAGTTCCTTGAACCTCCATGCAAGGAGAAGATTTTAGAGAAAATTGTTACTCCCTCCGTTTCAAAAAGAATGTCCTATTTTCTTTTTAGTTTGTTTAAAAAAGAATGGCCCCTTTCCTTTTTTGGCAACACTTTAACTTTAACTTTCCACGTGGCAGGTTTAAGACCACAAGATTAAAGGGCATTTTGGTACATTTGACATAACTTTAATTTAGAACCACAAGATTAAAAGTCTTCTTTCTTTTCTTAAACTCCGTTCCAAGTCAAACTAGTACATTCTTTTTGAAACGGAGGGAGTATTCAAAAGCTCAAAAAAATTCTGTTGTATGTAATCATATAGCAATAGTTCATAGGTCTCCCTAGCTTCATCAGTTTTTCTTCCGCAGACTTATCTACAATTCCTCACTTTGGAGCATCATTGCTCCTTGTCCCTCTTGGCAATGTGATTTTCCTCTTGTTTCTTCTGAAGTGAAGCACAAATGAGCATATCGCCAATCTGTCTTTTGTTTTTTGTCAGACAGTGAAGTAGAATCCACCCATTAAGAAGGTTGAAACCCTAAATATATACACCTTAACAGAATCAGTATGCTCGTTGCAGTTAAGCTTAATTATCTATCTTCTTAACCTTTGACTTCAAATTTCTTATCCCTAACCCATCACTTGTTTAATCCTGAGTTGCAATGATACAATCCAAAAATGAAGGATTTCTGGTAGCACTCAATTTTCTCAGCATCCTTGCATCTTTTAGTACAAGGGATTTCCCTTTACTAGGCCAAATCAATCACATGAAGATTGGTCAAATTAGACTTAGGTAAGGTAATTGATTTTTCGAAAGCACACAAATCCATATCCAAGGAAGCATTATCTTTTCCCTATATAGAACGCTCAATATTCAACCATGAACTGTGACAACAGATCACTGAACATCAGCAATTGAGGAAGGGTCCTGAGGCCTCACTGTACCTCCTATACTCCAGTGAATCAGAAATATCAACTAATAATTACATAACGGCCTCACCAACTTAGAGAAGAATCTGATGACAAAACCCAACACTCTTAGATATATAAATAAGCCAAGCTATCTGTGCTTTAATTTTACAGTTACCGCAAACCCAAAGCAGTCCTACAAAATTCTTCATGCGCTATTATAACATATATGGCATTCAAAAGGCCAATTTTCGTTCTTATGTGCCAGCATTTGCACATAGAAAAAACAAAAATGTTAATGATTACCATCAATCTTCCCATTATTACTAATGATTAGACAAGTTCAATATGAAGGCAGGAATTGGTAATAGTTTGGTACCATCAATTTCCTAATTATTTACAAGAGTGGAAAAGAAAACTTACTTGTCCAGGACGCACAGCTTTTGGAGGAGAAGATGGGCGTGCAGAAGGTTGTCCTGAACCTGGAGCTTCAAGAGAACTGAGATCAAGAGGTTGGTTGGACACGGGAGGTTTTGACATCTGAACATGAGGTTGCAGACCAGAAGGTTGAGCGAACTGCTGCGGAGGAACACCACCATCAGGAAGACCTACCACATCAAGTGAAACAGGTCGTTGAGTAGCTTGAGGGGGGACACCACCATCAGGTAGACCAACATCAACTGCAGATGCACCACCCTGGCTAGGCTGCATTTTAGTGGCATCAGCACCTTGAGAATTTTGATCCAGCTTAGAAAGGTAAGTCCCAGGAGGAGGTAATGATGCCGCAACATGGACGGATGATATAGTATTCTGGAAGAAGTCCTCCGGAATGGGCCCTGCAGCAACTCCAGCGCCCACTGCCTTAGGAGCAAGATTCGGCATAGATGCAGATTGTGTCAATGAATTTGTTCCAAAAGGATCAGCAGATGTTGAAACCACTGGAGCTGTGACTGACCCATTGGTTGCAGAAGAAGGTGGAGGTACAAGTAGGCTAAGTTCTGGAGATGAACTAGTTAATGATTTTGTTCTACTAATCGGCAGGCCCAGCTGTTTTGTGGCTTCTTTTATCTTGTTCACATCCACTGTAGCAGATGTCACAGGTTTGTCTCGAATTCTTATGTGTAATTTTTTTGTTTTTGATGTTTCTTCTTCATCACTGCTGGTACCGTCAGCAGCAGACCCATACAGTGATTTCTTGAATTCTTCTTCTGCTTTTGTTTGCTCATCTACCACACCAGAACTGGCAACTATCTTGCCAAGGCTTTCTAGTCCCATTAACATTTCACCCTCAGGCAACCCTTTAACCTGGTTAGCTGCCGATGCAGCTAAAGATTTTTGAGGCTCATTTGCCTTGTCTTTAGCATTTTCAGCTTTGAATGCCTTCACCAAACTATCTTCTCTCACTTCCACGATGTTACCTCTTCCTTTTATCAAACCTAGGTAAACACCTATGTGATCCGTGACAATTGATGGAATTGTGCCATCATCGGTTCTCATGTACGGCATCACCTCAGCAGCAAGCTCCCACTGAGGAATGCTCTTCAGATTGGTTGGTGTCTTGATTTCCCAATTACCACCACCCCATTCTGATCCTTTAGGTACCATACTTTCAGCTGCAAAATTTGCAAAGATACCTTGTGTCCACCCAGTTGAGCGCACCCGAAGGATCCTTTCACAATACCGTCGTAATTCTGAGTCAGCACTTTCATCTTCTAGTTTCTGTGCTAGTCGCCGCATAGCACTTGGGTTAAGGTGGCATATAAATAGGTCAAGCAAGCTTTCATAGTCTGATATGACTTCAAAAGTTTCTTTAGCATTGTCAAACTGAGCATATCTGCAAACATATTATAATCCAACATAAGAATGAATACTAAAAGATGCTGAAAGCCTGAAACAAGAATGTGCATATCAAATTTTGCATGAGTCTCCCGGAGAGTTATCTAAAAGTTGGACATGTAAAAGTATGGCAAATATAAACTTAATGGACGACATAGATGGAAAGAAACTGCAAACATCACCAAAATAGAAATTGTATCTTATTAATTCACAACAGACCACTTTTCCAAACACATTTTAAAGCGGCACAATCTCCACCATGGTCAATGATAAAACAGTTCTAATTGAGGAACACTCAAAAGTAGCAGCATTTTGAAAACCAAAAAGTAGCTGCTACTGTTGTCACATTGGCATATTAGTTTTACCCTGAACCTAGTCTCACATTTCTGTCATATTACCTATCCTACTGAATCAAAAAAATGTCACACTATCCGTCTCAAATATTTGGAACAAGCTACCCATGTAGTTTAAGACATAGGCAAAGAGGGCTGGCATCAAAAAGTAATGGAACGTGCTCTGACAAAGACTTTTTATATATTGATCAGTTAAGTGCATAAATTAAACTGGAGGAATTGTTGACCGGCAAACACAAAAAAGACACGAAAGAATAAGATATCGATTTGCATGACGTAAGCATGTATATAGAGCACGTCAAAAGAACAAAACCAAATAGATCTCGTCCAAAATATATAGAAAAGAAAGAAAAAAGGCTAGTAATGAAACTTTAAAGATCCAGACATGATTCTCTACAATTTATATAGAACTTATATGCACGGTTTCTTGCCACCACATTAATAGATTTTAATTTCACAACAAAAAAAGAAGCAGATGTCACTATTTAATATAAGTGATGGTAAAAAATCTACTCCACGTTCAAAACGGTTATATAGCTTAGAAAATAGTTACTACATGCAAAATAGTATTAAAGAGAATGTAAAGCTGCAAATTGCAGGAAAAATCCAAACAGGTCAAACACCAAAGCCTAAAAAGGAAAGAAGAAAAACAAATAGCAAAGACAGGATGAAATGAATTCAAGGACATAGCATATAGTTTAGACGTTTTAAACAGAATTATAAAACATTGCCATGATTACATACTTTATACAAGCATATCCCAACTGGCGGAAGCGCTGGAACAAATGTGAAGTTGGGGGGCATCTTGGATAATCTCTTGAACGCAAAAATTCGTCCTTTAAGACAGACAGTGCAGTAGAAAATCGGAGCGCCTTGATTGCATAGGTACCTCTCAATACCTACTCAGGTTAGCAAATATTAACACAAAGACAATGCAAACTTAACACTACATATTGTTCTGCATACAGTTGTGTGTTGAGGGAAGGTAAAGTACTAATGAGTTATTTCAAAATTTTGAAGTACATCTGGAGAAAGCAAAAGTGATGATGTACTGGAACCTTCCCATCCACTTCTGGAGGGCTTCAAATGCTAGCTAACATGGTGGGGGTATCTAACACTCCACATTAACTTCAACTCCTCTTTAACTTCACCTCAAACAAGCAAAAGATGAAAAACAAAGGAAGTTGGTAAATAATTTTTACCTGAGTGAATTGTGGGCCTGACTGGGATAATGAAACAGCAAGATCACCACAAACTGGTGGACCTCTAGCAAGTATGTCAAGAGATCTAGGAGTTATTCGTAGACTGTCAAACCTTCATATAGAAAAAACCAAAAACTGTCAAATATTCTTGTACCAACAGGCTTTTGTGCAAGCACTCGTAGTAAAATTACAACCAAAAATCTACAAGAAAACTGCCATCATGTCGAACAAGTACCTTCCGCTCCCATTTTAATTCAACTACTAAAGAAATCTGAATATACACACTAAGATATCTGAAATATATACATCTTTAAAATCTCTTGATAGATTATACAATATCCAAATTCCAAGAATGGAATGAAATGGGCCCAGTTGGAGACTGACTAGTTTGGGTTTGAGAATATTGATTGACTTTTGAAGGATCCCAAGTTCCAAGAAGACCTATGACCTTTTTTTAGCAAAACATGTGGAATCTAGTAAAAATTGAGTTCTTCAGAATTGTCGCATACAACAGATTTTCCCTTATCCTATTTTCAGATCTTTCACATTCACAATCCACTGAAATTTTCTAAATACAGTTCTCTAGCCTGCTATTCAATTCTTGCCTCTTTTGGCAGTTGACCAGATACACCATAAAATTTAGACCTCATAACCTCCACCAAAGGACAACATTAATGATTAAAAAAAAGCATGTCGCTATGATTAGCTATGTAACTAACGAAGTATTTAAGCAAAGGTGATTCATTCGACAAAGAATTCAAAAAACAAAAATTAAAACTACTTGAGTCAATAACTACATTTCCTGGTTGGCGATATATTATAAATGTTAACACCAAGAAAGAACTAAATAGTACAATCAGAACAAACATTTAAGCAACAAGAAAGAAACTAAAAATGTCACACTAAAAGTGTTTAACAGTTTTTTTCTTTTTTGAAACTGGTAACTTAAAGGGAAAAAAATTGTAGAAGGAAAACCTTGAGGTTATCTGATATAGGATCTCTGAGAGATCAAGCTTCTGTTCAAAATGTTGTTGCATTGTGGAAAACCCAACAAGGAGAGGTTCAAGAAGTCCAACAAGGCAGTTTTTGATTTCAACCCCTTTCTTTTGCCTAGGATTTATATCTGTAGGGTTAGCAAGCAGCAGCCGATCATTCAAAGCTCCAAGCAGTACTGCACAAGGAAGCCAGGCAGGGTAAGTAGTTAAGCACCCAAGGTTGCACGAAAAAAGATGTAGCCAACAGAAAAACGAATACACCAGGATAGCCCCAAAAATGGAAACATGTACATGCAGTTTGGAGCAAGAATTAGGTATCCACCTGCATTAGGCATGCTAATTGAAAGTATAGTCCTCACTTTGCCATCCCATCCAAGCACACTAACAGCAGTGGCAGTCGAAAAAAGAAGTGCAGGCCCAAGCCATAGAATAGATCTATAGTATCCAAAAAGTTAAGTATCCAAGCAAATATAGAATAGCCTACAAGAAAGATAGTAAAGAGGCAATAAAATAACTGGAACATAAAAGGAATGCATCCAAGGATATTGAAGGAAGTCCTTTGTCAAACTTTGTAGAACTGCATGCCAGTATATCTAGATCTGCTGAAACAATAAGCACCCTATGTGTGGTCAATACACCAGCAACGTAGCCCCTGAGAGTTTCTTGCCATTGCACCTGGAAAAGAACATACTTGAGAATGAAGTAGTTCTTGGGAGAGAAGCCATAATATACAGGAACAGGACTCAATATGTGCAGTTGCTAATTCTTGTATTGGAATTTCGTTAAATAAGACTCGATAGAGAGAAACATAACCTGAACCATTTACCTGGAGGACAATCTCATTTACTTTCAATTTGATAAATTTTCTTCCTTCTGCTTTAGTTGATATGTAATGGCCATCAGCATTTGAAAGGCGGTAATTTTGAACCAGTTTTACTAAGCCAATCTGATCACCATGGGAAGCAAATACCAAAGTTGATTCTACATAATCAAAATATTCGGATCAGGATTGCCACAGCAGATTACATTATACATTTCATGAAACCCCTTCCTCGCATACCTATTGGAGTTGAGAAGATGCGATGAACTTCAGTTTCGAACATAAACTGCATTGGACCCTTACTGGTACCATCAGTGTCAGTAGACTGGTTTTGATCAATTGCTCCATTCTTTTCATCTAACACTTGCAGAGCAGTTCCAGGCAAAATATACAAGGACAGCCCAGTCTTATCCTCATCAAGAATTGCATAATGATTCTCATTAGGCCCAATAAAGGCAGCATCTAGACCTGGAACATGGCAAAGGAGATAAACTCATCAAGTATCAGAATAATGAGCTATGGCGGAACCTGTTTACATATTAAGAAGCCAAAACTAAAAGCTCTGATAGACGGTGAAAACCTTTAATCGTAGTTCCTTTACTATTAGCAAGTTGGGTATCTGTATTTTCCCAATAAAGAACCACTTCATTTGTAGCGCCACTAAACTCATAAACGATGAGGAATAGGTGCTGCTTTTTACCATAAATGATGTACTTTGGATGAAATTCTACATTTCCAGGAATCTGTAAGAACAACTAATTTGTCAGTTTCAAAAGTGCAATAGTACTGTTGAAATATACTGCTTCAACATACTAACTGAAAACAATAATTAGGTATTACCGATGGGTAAAGCTTCTTGTAAACATTTTCTACTCCAGAAGACAGATTGTATGCCATAAGGTTTGAGCCTTCTACATAGAAAGCCCTGACAGGATAGTGAAGAACTCTGTTCTCCTTATTGAAAAAATTTAGATCCAGATGAAATGGCTGCACAAGATAGCTAATTAGAGATATGTCAAGCAAAACAATGTGAAGAGGGCAGAAACTTAAACAGTTGATAATAATTACCTGACAAACTGGGACATCTCTCAAATAATGTTTGGTATCCAGAATTGTGATGAGAGGTAACCGGGAAATTGGAACAGTTTTTGCATGACCTTCCATAAAATGCTGCCAAAAGAAGTTCACAAGGTGACTTTTTCTTATAAATATTGACTTCTTGCCTCAAAAGGCAAGTTAGTGTTAATTTGATTTTAGAGGAATGTTCTTCAGAGGAATGTACGCTTTGAACAATGAAAACCAAAGTGACCCCAGTGAAACGTAACTGGTTCTTCAAATTCAACTTTGAGGCTTTCAAGTAATGTCGGAAAATTATTTGCATATTGCATGCTAAAATTAGTTATTTTATTGCAATTCGTCTATGATAGTACTGATTGAATATTTGGGATTTTTTTTCAATTTTGTAAACTGTGCACTTCATTTCTACTTTTTTGCTTCAAGCCCCATAGACCTTTTAGCTTTTTTGGTAGATTTTTTGTGCTTTCACATCTAAAAATAATGTCCTAAACAGCGCACAATCATTTCATCTGTAATGCAATAATTAGATTCAGCAACACGATGAAGGTCAATTATTGAGTTGATGATATGATAAGACTGACTTATACACTCTACGTATAAATAATATAGCTTGCATGAATAACCAGTCAAATCTAGTTCTAAAGTTTTTTCATGTGAGTGAAATAAATGGTATAATTGATGGCATTAAGTAGATGCAAAATTACAAATGATGTTACATTAAAACTGAGTTAGCTAGCTCCATAGTATAAACAGTTCTACTCTAGGATCAGGGAGCAAACAAGATGCAAAAAATTATCATAATCTACATGGTATACAAATTTCTACTAACACTTCATTCACTTATTATTTATAAAAAAGGACAATTTATTTCCCTGGTTGATAGTTGGTTAAAAACATAATTAATATGTAAACGTGTAACATCTATCATGCTTAAACTTTTAAATCAGGAGACAGATTCAATATGGTACTAGAGCTGGCACATCTTGTAAGTATCACTATCACACGTCATAAAATTCTCACATGATTGGCTCAAGAAAAAAGATAAACAGTATCAGAAGAGTTATTTTAAAGACATAATTACATAAAGTAATGTCTCGTTTTAAAAACTTTTAAATGAGAAGGTATATAGTATACACGATTCAATAAAACTCCATTTGTTTCTTAGAAACCTCATGAAGAAGTGTCGAAAGGCGCAGAGGTCATTCTTATAACTTTCTACTTTTCACTAAGATTCAATAAATAAAAAAACTAAAAGATATGGTGAAACTTGCAATACTTCAATCTTAACAAAATTAAGTGTACCTCCCCTCCTATTAGAATTTCCACATCGATTGAGGGAATAAGTTGTCTCTCTACACGATGTTGAACAATCATATCACCTAATGAGCTAATTTTTTGTGTTGAATTATACTCAAGGTCCATTTCCATTTTCTTAACATGGCATCACAGTCAAACTCATCTTTTCCTTGATTTACCCAATGTTGAACTCCCAAATTCTACAGTCCAACACTCCAGATGCCAATAATAAGATGAGCTAAACTTTTGGAGTAGAGTTACATCTAACAATCATTTTCTTAGCAACTCCAATGGATAAATATGAAGGAACTCCCTTTTACTTTAATATGTCATTACAAATACCTTCTGTTGTAATAGTTTACCATCCCCAAATGCACATCAATAATGCCCTTCTTATTACTTGCCACCGCTGTCCTGCATATCTCTAACCCACTATTAGCTAGCAATGCAACTCCTCACAAATTATGAAGAAAGTTTGGTTTAACTGAAAATGATTCCATTATTTACTATCATAGAAAAGGCAAGTATTATTTTTCAAACAATCTACTAATCTCCTCAATCTTTTCTTTGATGATTATGGTGTGTGTGTCAGCTTGAATGCACCTTTGTTATTCCACAAGGTACATGCTACGTCCCACCAATACATAGGGTAACTTTGTCAACTGAAGTTTAGGCGGATGGAAAGAAATCAACTAGGATTTTTGTAGCCCCCTCAAATTTTAGGAAAGATCCATATAAGATAGGCCATACTTTCCAAAGAAAAAATTGTGAAACAAAGAGAAATGGCTTACGCTATAAAGAAAAGCCTTTCTCGCTATATCCGAAATTGTGAGCTGACTTTGTCTGACACAAGAAAATTAACCAAACATTAGTTGTAAAAACCTTGTGGCAACTCAACAGATAAGTAGTAAAATCGGAGAATTAAACAAGTAGACAACGAGAAAAATTAGCGAACCAACAAAAGTTTTCAAAGAGAAGTTAGTATAATTGCTATTTACTAATAAAGATCAAGTATTCCACGTAATGTAATAGAGTTCCCAAAATGGTTAATATGACAAAAGGATAGGCTACACCCTACAAATAATGATTGATAACTAGGTTTCTAGTAGATGGCTGATAAACTGATTTGCAATATATATAATTAATAAATGGACATATGTTAAATGTATAATATACACTCAGACTACAGAGGTGAGGATCGGGTGTCCTCAGGCTACAAGAGATAAATTAAGCATACCAAGTTCTTCAACCTCGCCAAAGATCAGTCAAGCAATACGATGAAAGATGTCTATAGCCTTACACCACCAAGAAGACAAGAAAACCACTCTTATCACCACTTCTGTGGTGTGATTATCTTTTTGGAAGTCAAGATATATTTTCTACTTTCTATGTGACTCATGTGTATCTCCCATTGTATTTATGTAACGGTCACTTAAGCTTAGTTTAGTGATGAGGAATGCAATTTAACCCTTTCAGCATTACCTAGTGATGAGAAAGCACTTCATTTTTGGCATAAAGAAGAAAGCAATCTCCTAGTGCCTGTAACTGTTAGGATTTCATTTTTGTAGTGGAAGCAGTATCCTTAGTAGGTTTGATAGCTGCTCTGTAACTGTAAGGGTTTCATAGTTGGATCGCTGCCCTTTCTCTCTGTATTTATAGTTTTAGCACTATCCTAATTCCTAGTGCCTTTTTCTTTAATACTCAAGTTATCATTCTCAAGGAAAAAAATGGTTACGTCATCCCTTGTCGCTTTTGAACAAAAAATTACCAACCCATCCTCCTTAGCTGAAAAACTGTGTAAATATGAATGTCCATAAGAACAGTTAGATAGTACCAACATTTTTTGATATACTTACAGGTCACAACTAGGGTATCCTGAATGTTACTAGTTCTGATAGAAAGTGAACAATGCTAAGGGCCTAAGGCTAAATTAACTCACCCTTTCAAATAATGCTCTTGCAGCTGCGCTTTAAGTTGATGATCAGCTAATATTCCGGATGAACCAAGGGCTGAGAGCTTTTCCTTCAAGACAGAGGCTGTTCAGGATCATGAAGTTAGAACAACAAGGTGAAGATACAGATCACTTAATACGGCAGTTATATCAATGTGATCACAATATCACCTAAAACCACTTTTAAAGTACATTTATTTCAAAACACCATATTTGGATTACATATTACTTTATTTTATTTTTGATGAAGTATTGATACTCTCAGGCTCCCCCTTGGATACATGCTATACAAAAGTAGAAAGATTACATTAAGTATAGTCCTCTAAAAAAAACACCATCATCTACACTAATAAGAACCTTGTATGATAGCACTAGAAGTTCACCAAACTCAGAAAGGAACATACTGATTGCATATTCTAAAGGAAAACAAAATAACAGCAATTAGCAATGCCTCTGCAGTATCCAATTGAAGACTAGAGAGAGGATAAAAGTAAAAACAATAAGGAAAAACAGGTGCATGTAAGCCTCAGCACACTCCTTCCCCCATCAACAACCCAAGATTTGTTGAGCACTTAAAACAGAATCAATTACATGCACTGAAAAATCGTTACAAATTCTATTATTTTCCAAGATAATGCACACATAGCAATAACAACAGTACAACCGCATAAAAGAAGTTAGATAAGCTGATGGGATCAAAACTAGAGTAACTAATCGAATCAAGAGATTGTAGCCAATTCCAAAAATAATTTTCTTTGCAAGATCAAGCACATAGCAGCTACAACAGCACAGGCACATAAACAGCATTTCGGACACTGTATTTTTCATGATTAGGAAACTCTGTTAAATCATATAAAAAATGAAGCCCAGGTCCCAGAGAGATCAAATGAAGAGATAATCAATACTTGAAGAATATAAGACCTGACTTCATAAGCAAATCTGAATAAACCTTCATTGATTATATAAATGCTCTCAGTTTAAAAGGAAGGACTAATAGAACTTGAGACTTGCATGATAAAATGAAATCCATGATAGCTCCAACATAAGATATGGTATTGAAATCTTTGGAGAGGTGAAATAGCTGATAAATATAGGGAAATAACAGAGGGATCGAGAACTAGAGATGTCACTATGCCTTTTGGATGCAGACTGTGGAGAAACATACTGAAGGGATGGGAAGATTTTAATGAAAATATCTCATTCAAGGTAGGAAATGGAAAGAGAATCAATTTGTGGGAACATACGTTGTGTGGGGATAACTTACTGAAAATTGAATTTCGGAGTCTGTTCCGAATATCATGACAAGAAGACTTGACGATCCAACAAATTAGAACACTAAGTAGCGACTTTTTGAACTTTAGAAGGGATTTCCACGATTTGGAGGTGACTGAGCTTCACAGGTTGTCGGCCATTTTACACAGGCAAATAATTTCGTTTGATAACTCTGATGCTTTGCAGTGGGGTTTGGGGAATAATGGAGTTTTCTCTATGAGAAGCTTTTGGTTAGGGTTTGTATGATGCAATATGGACACCACATGTGCCGAGGAAGGTGTGTTTTTTCTCTCATCTGGCTGCTAGAGGGGTGATCTTGACGGCACAAAATCTTAGAAAGCAAAAGATTGTCAACGTCAGTTGGTATTACATATACGTGGATCATTGTCTCCTACATTGTGTTTTTACCATGAGGTTATGGTGGACATGCTTTAGTGGTTTGGAACTTTTGGGCAATGCCAAATATTGTGGAAGACTTGATGTTTTGTTGGAGGACGAGAAGTAGGGCATGTAATGTGATTCCTCTAACGTTGAGTGGGTAGTTTGGAGATAGAGAAATAGAAGAGCTTTGAGGGGGTAGAGTTGAGTTTTACTCTGTACAGTAGTAGCCCTCAGTCTCTTATTTTCTTTTGGTACACCCATAAAGTTCCTAGTTGTATAGAATAACAGGTGGACTTTGTAGAGAATCACGTCATTTTTATAATTCTTCTCTTTTTGGTAATACCCATTGTATACAGCCAATATTGTGGCCATGTTAATAAATGAAATACATTTAACCTGATAAAAACAAGAAGATATGATATTGAAGAAGCACACAACAAAATTCTTAGTTTAGAAATACCTGAAGATCCCCTTGCACCTTGCAAAACTGCAAATAATTGTTTCCTTCCATCCCTAGTAAAAGCAGCTCTATTTTTTCTATTGTCAGCACCAGTCAAATTCTGTAAACAAACACAGAAATGTCCTGAGTGTCAACACAAGTCGCAGGTATGTGACATAAATCGAAATGCTCACCATAAAAAGCAATGCAGATAGATTTAATTTTGGATGAACTTCTAAAGCCCTGATCCGAGGAAGTGGATAAACTGCTTCTCCTCCTTGCTGAGATAGAATTCTTGGGATGTCAATGGATTCAATTGCTGCGACGTAGCAGTTATTTTATCAATACATAGCATATCAACAGAAAGGATCACAAAGACACATGTAAAAAAGCAAATACAAACTCCTTCTGTCAAAGTTCAAACGTCAAGTACATATGTTGGAGTAGCAGACTAGCAGTAGAACCCAAACTCCACTTGTGAAATTTAACCGGGTATGTTGGTGTTGGTAGCAGTAGAAAAAAAAAGATATATACTCCATTTCAATTTATACAAATTATTTGACTGGGCATAGAGTTTAAGAAAGAAAAAAAAAATTGAGACTTATGGGTTAACAATGACATTTTTTAGTTATAAGGCTTTTAAAACTTGTGGCCCTAAACATGCAATAATAACATTTGTGTGGCTATAAAAACTTCTATAAGGGGGTAAAATGGAAAATTGAGATGGAATCATACTTTTTTAGAATGAACAAATACGGAAATAGGGTCACATAAACCAGAGGGAATAGTAGTTATTGGTTGGTTCGATCTAGAAAATACAACATAATGTACTGAATATGACTTTACAAATGTATCTTGTATCTTCAAAGTAGGTGAAGTTATGTACAAAAATATTTGCAATTTATAAGTGGATAATACTTTCTGTTCTTCTGGATGTTCTCAAATAGAAAAAATAGCAAATAAAAAAAAACAAAGAAAAAGAGTACTATTTGAGAACAAGATCCATGATGCGCAGTGTTAGTTCTAAATTTTGATCAACGGTTTATGCATGTCATCCTTGCATAGGGGTCTCTCTATCATTTCAATTTTATTGGATGTCCCTGAAGAAATGGTAAAGGGCAGCCTGATGCATGATGCATCCAACATAATGCAAGCATCAATGGTTGATTCCCAGGCTCAAACTCGTGACATATAATTCACACTGAGACAACTTTACTGTTAGAATAGCTTTGCTTATAACCTCACCCAAAAAGAGCCTAAACTCTTAAATATGAGCTTTTTATTTTTTTATCAAGCAAAATGAGTTTGCTCTTTGTCCTATTACAGAAGGAATCCTTTAATAAAAATCTTTACTATCTCCCAATTGACTCTTAAAACAATTGACATACATTGGAAGCTCCTAATTCATGTCAAACAACTTCACCCAAAAGTGATCTCAAGACAATTTCATTTGGGGGGGGGGGGGG
>NC_028638.1:56394829-56411131 GCF_001406875.1 Solanum pennellii | reverse complement strand
GGGGGGGGGGGGGATTGAGTTACCAGCAGGCTCGAAAAAGTTTGTCTGCATGGGTGGCTTGTTGGGATTCAGTACCACCCTTGTTTTCCACACCTGAATATTTCCATCCTTGGACAAAGTGACCAGCAATCGCAGCATTGGCAGCCAAGAAACTGATGTGATAGGTTGAGAACCTACTTGGGTACTGTTATTGCAAGCAAAATATTAAAAATTATAATCCGTCAATGAGAAAGAAATGTAAAATTTCATATTTAATATCAGAAATTGGAACTTCTACAATTGGAATTATAATTTTCAGAGTTGGTTTTCCCAAATTTAATCAGCAAAATACATGATTCCAGAACCCATTCAGATATGATTTTTATTCGGCATTTCCATTCAGAATCCACGAATTATTTTTCATGCACATATTTCTTCTTAAGAAAACACACTTCAAAAGGAAAATGAGATCTTACTGAAAGCAATATAACTATTAAATAAGACTGAGCTGTCAGTTAGCTTTCAGAGAAGGAACCGCAACACTAGTCAGAAAATTCAGGGAGGAAGAACTGGCATATTGGTTGCTAAGGCCCTAAATTGAGCTAGATATGAGAGAACTTCAGAAAAATTAAGATCACGGAAATTGAAAAGAATGAAATGTAAAGTCAGCCATAGCTGAATTGTACATCACTTACATTCCAATCATCATAGGCCTTTCAGTTGATACATCCCATGCAAGAAGAGTACCACGTCTATCTCCAATAAAGAGCCATTCCAATGTTGGATGAAATGCAAATGCACCAGCACCAACCAGCTTGATAGTATTATCCACTATATATGGCAAATAAACAGGCTTTCGTGAAAGTTCCACTAAGTTCAAACTATCCAGCAAAAAAGAGAATATCTTAAGAGACTCGTTCAAATCTCACATTGTAAAGTGTAGTGTACAGCATATGTATGGATGTTATAAGCTCGAATCAACCCTTCCGCGTAAGCTACATACTGAAATCAAAAGGGAGTAAGAAAAGGTCAGATCAAATTGGCAGTCACAAACTTTGTTGGTCAATCATGACATGGGAGGCTTTAATTGCACTAAACATGTTACCAGAACTGGTAGTCGAGGATGGCAAGCAAGATTAACGATAGGTTTCTTCAGGTCAGTCTTTATTTTTGTTGGCGCCTTCCCACCTTCCACAGTTCCAACAACTTCACAAGAAGAGAAATGGATCAGAAACGCTTGCAATAAAATAGCTATTCAAGAACAAAGAATTGCTCTGAAACTAGCATTTGACTGTAGAAACATAGCAAATGACAAAAACATTGTTTTTTAACATTGTGTTGCCTGTCCAACTTGAGCACACCTCGACTATTCCACCAGCTACCTGACCTTCCACCACCACAAGTACCATGTAACTTTTTCCACCGAGCAATAGATAAATGGGAAGAAATAATCCGAGGTTAAACCCTAGTCTCCAAAGTTTTGCAAACAAAAAGACTCTTCACAAACTCCCAAGCTCTGACTAAGTTTACCAGTGATCTTTTTTTCTTAAATGGGCTATGGGCATACAAGAAAAGAATGATATGCAAGGAAAGGAGGCTGTTGTATTGCTCTTTCAGGGATAATACGCTTCAAAGCATGAGAGCAAAATCCAGAAGGACAAAATACATCATCAAGAAAACCAGAACAGAGCACATGAAGGCAGAAGTAGTAAATGTTGCAGGCACTCGGTTAAACCACATAAAACAAAATATTAACGCTCCTAAGGAAATATGAAGATAATGTGGTAGCATTGACAAGAAAGAAGTATAGACTCGGCCATAATTGATGAATGACAGAGGACTCTTTTGAAATACATATCAGCATAACAACAAGCAGAAAAGCACAGGATAGTTAGTGCAGCTCTCAGGACTAACATTTCCGAGACTGCAACCCAACAACCACATTATACAAGAAACAACAACACCACACAACTCTGGCTTGCATCTGCAACTCCCAATAGCTGGATTACATCTCTCATGTCCATATAACCCATCACTCAGATGGTGAAATATCTATAATTAAACTAATAGCAATGGTGCTTTTATATAATGAGTAAATTTCTAACCAAGGACACATATACTAGGAGCAGCAGCTAGAATTTACTCTTTAACTCAAACAATGCAACAAAAAAAAAAAAAAAACTGCTTAAATATGAAAGAGATGTGTGTACAGGCATGAGCTCCAACCTGTAACACTCATCCTACGATGGAAACCAAAAAATACAACAGGTTGAAGAGGAGTCAATGCAAGGTGAACTTCAGTATCAGAAGAAATGCGTTCGGTCCTCTTCTCAGGTGAATGTAAAACACATGTTTGCTCTGCATCAAAATCACACGAACGCATTGTACAATCCTACAAAAAGCAGCGAGCAAAATGAATACAATTTTCCTAAATGCAAGATAATAGCATAACGAGTACTGATGACATCAATATCCGAGTTCAAATATCTCACTTAAGCTACGAAGAACGAGTGACATCATTGGAGCTTTAAACTCTACAGTAAGAAACCATTAAAATTCACACTGAAACAATCAATCTTTACTAGCAAAAATGTATATCACAGACAAAAGAGGATAATAAAAATGCATACTAGCTTTATCTAGGGGTTTTAGAAATCTTATGGGAATATATGAACTCCTATATGGGAAAAGAGGATAATAAAAATGCATCCTTGCTTCCTTCTTTGTTGTCTTATACAAAAGAAACAAACAACAAAAAGAAGAGAAAATAAAGAATAATTACATATGATCGTACTTATCAAAAAAATTCTAGCAAGTTTGTTTTATAAGGGGAAAAAAGTCTATTACGAACAATCTGAGAAGCTTTATCCTTGATTTCAAGGTATCTAACTGCAAAGAGAGAAGGAACTTAGAGTATCATGAGCGATGTGAAGAACACTGTCTGCTTATGACAATGTGCAAAAGGGTAATAAGTTGGTCCGTTGTTACTATATTATATGATTAAATGAAACAAAAAAAGATTTTAAAGAACAATAACAGAAGATTACACAGTTGAAATTCAAAGACATGATCTTCCAGGATATAATAAATAACAAAAGGAACTTATCACAAAATACTTTAAAAACATAGAGATAAACACTGAATAACATAGAGATTCAATGTGCTGAAGAGTGAAGACAGTCTTTTCTTTTCTTTTTTTTTGGTTTAAAATTGCAAATATTTGAAGACAGTTGTTATATCACGCCTCAGTTCGCTTATCCTTCTCTAATAAATTTTCTTCCTTATGATTCTTCTAGTAGCATGTCTTTTGTAGTTTCTTACTATGCCATACGAATCTATAGTACATACAGTTTTCTGTTGGTTGGTTGATGCAAGGAAAAAGGGGATGTCTGAAAGTTGTCACCTCTCCAAATTGCCATTTTAACTGTAGCCAATAAGATATCCTTCTATGTATAACAAACATCCTTTAGAATAAACTTTCACAACTTATCGGAGCCAATGCAAAAAAAAGAAAAGAGCTTTTTTTGTAAGCTCAAGAAAAGAAGAGCTAAATGAATAATATCTGATATTTTCATTTGAATGATATATGCCAGCACCCAACCCTCGTCTCAAACGAAGAAAACTAAAGGTAATCAATTGCTCAGTGCAAATGGAAGTCTTTTTGTGTTGTTGGATTTAATGATGACCCTTCCTAGGCAAACAAATTACTGATAAAACTTAAGCACTAAAACGTTGCCAGTATATCACCATTTATAGCATTTTCTCATGGTTGCTCAACAAGTTAGAACTGAAAACCCATTAAACTATTCCCATCTTGGAAAGATGAAAATGTTCGGTTAATTTTTTTGGGGATTCAAAGTTAGTACATGAGCCAATGCCACCACACTCAACTCCACTAGTGTCAAATGTAACAAGTGTTATCACTTGCAGGTTTTAACTAAAACTATTGAAATATTTGAAGATATTAAATGAACTAACCTCAAGAATAGCAATTACACAATGTCCACTTGTTGGACTATAAGCCATTCGAACAACAGGGGAACCAATGTCTATGGAAGCAATCTTGCTTCCGGTATATGCATCAAATTCTGCCCATTTAAAATATACTCAGCATCATCATAGAGTTAATTAACATAACATAAAGCATATTAAAATTCAAAGCTGAAAATGAGAAGGATTTACCAATTATTTGGCTTCCCACGGCAACAGCGAGAAGCGCTTGAGTGGGATGAAATGCGGCGGCGTGAGGCTGTAACGACTTCGAACTCCGACCAACATGGCGGAGATCTAAATGCTGTAGAGTCGCCCACTCCATTGATCCACCCTAATTTAACTAACCTAGACCAATTTCAACTAAGAACACAACGATGAAGTGAGGTTTCAGATCCAGATCATGAAAATGAACGGATCAAAATTTTCAGATCAGATCCTGAAAAGCTTTGATGATGAAATTTAGTCTTTGATATTAATTAATCTACAGAAAAGGGGTTGAAGAGAGGAAGAATCTGATGCGAGATACTTGCAACATTGTAAAAGGTCTAGCCATTTTTATTTGCCACAGTGTAAAGTACTATTAAATTAGAGTAATGTAGCGCTGTTAATTTTAAAACTTTAGGTCGTAATTTTTATTGTTAACACAACTCTGTTTAAATAGTAGCAGTCCAATGACGTATACTTAAAAATAATAATATTTTAGTTTAAATCTAAACGAACAAAGAAACAAACAACATTATCCTGTTTTTCTAACTTCTTCACAAATCATGACATTCCCAAATTCAATTATCAAGTTTCAGAGATATAACTATGATATGCAAGAATCACAAAGAAAGCATAAATAGTGAACCAAGAAAAAGTGAGCAACATTCCTAGAAGATTCAAGAAAATGGAGAAATTAAAATTTATTTTTTGTCAAGAATCATGAATACGGAAAACAGACCACGTAAACTATTTATTAACTAACTAGAACCAATCAATATGCAAAGAAAACATAAACAAGAAAGAGGAAAGCAACATTCGCAGATTCAAGAATGCAAGTAAATGGAGAAATTGAAAAGTGGGTTGTCAGAACAAATTCATTGGAGAGACCACATAAATTTGTAAGTAATCAAGAAAATTTACTTACATAAACACAGAAAACACATTGCATCAAAAAGACATACAAATGAATTCCTACTTGCTTGGAGCCGAGGAAAATATCGACACGTTTGGTGTCGGAGAAAGCAAAGAAGAGCCGGAATATTTATTTTTCTCCGACGTGTAAATAATTGGCAAGTGAAATGGAATGGCTGTATATATATAAATAGATCCGGTTGCATAATTTGTACGCACGCTTTTAACCGCAAGTGTGTCCGCTTACGGTTTAAGCTAATTAATTGAGCAACTTTTACATATAACAAACATAAAATTTATATTTATATGCTATAGCAAAATTTGTATAACTGCACTCTATAGGAACATATATAAATGTATAATTCGCTATACATATACAATTGAAGCGAATTGTATAAAACGAGAAAGAGAAAGAGACTTGGGCGAAAAATTATATAAAAACGAAGTGTATAAAACGAATTGTATAATTATAAGTGTGTAAAACGATTATATACAATTTGAAATTGTATAAAATAAGAAAGAGAGAAAGGCAAAAGAGACTTGGGCAGGGAATATACAATTGAATCGAATTGTATAAAACGAAAAAGAGAGAAATTATATACAATTTGAATTTGTATAAAACAAGAAAGAGAAAATGACAAAACAAACTGGGCAGGGGAGTATTTTTATTGTATAATTATAAGTGTGTAAAACGATTATATACAATTTGAAATTGTATAAAATAAGAAAGAGAGAAAGGCAAAAGAGACTTGGGCAGGGAATATACAATTGAAGCGAATTGTATAAAACGAGAAAGAGAGAAAGACAAAACAAACTGGGCAGGGGAGTATTTTTATTGTATAATTATAAGTGTGTAAAACGATTATATACAATTTGAAATTGTATAAAATAAGAAAGAGAGAAAGGCAAAAGAGACTTGGGCAGGGAATATACAATTGAAGCGAATTGTATAAAACGAGAAAGAGAAAGAGACTTGGGCGAAAAATTATATAAAAACGAAGTGTATAAAACGAATTGTATAATTATAAGTGTGTAAAACGATTATATACAATTTGAAATTGTATAAAATAAGAAAGAGAGAAAGGCAAAAGAGACTTGGGCAGGGAATATACAATTGAAGCGAATTGTATAAAACGAGAAAGAGAAAGAGACTTGGGCGAAAAATTATATAAAAACGAAGTGTATAAAACGAATTGTATAATTATAAGTGTGTAAAACGATTATATACAATTTGAAATTGTATAAAATAAGAAAGAGAGAAAGGCAAAAGAGACTTGGGCAGGGAATATACAATTGAAGCGAATTGTATAAAACGAGAAAGAGAAAGAGACTTGGGCGAAAAATTATATAAAAACGAAGTGTATAAAACGAATTGTATAATTATAAGTGTGTAAAACGATTATATACAATTTGAAATTGTATAAAATAAGAAAGAGAGAAAGGCAAAAGAGACTTGGGCAGGGAATATACAATTGAAGCGAATTGTATAAAACGAGAAAGAGAAAGAGACTTGGGCGAAAAATTATATAAAAACGAAGTGTATAAAACGAATTGTATAATTATAAGTGTGTAAAACGATTATATACAATTTGAAATTGTATAAAATAAGAAAGAGAGAAAGGCAAAAGAGACTTGGGCAGGGAATATACAATTGAAGCGAATTGTATAAAACGAGAAAGAGAAAGAGACTTGGGCGAAAAATTATATAAAAACGAAGTGTATAAAACGAATTGTATAATTATAAGTGTGTAAAACGATTATATACAATTTGAAATTGTATAAAATAAGAAAGAGAGAAAGGCAAAAGAGACTTGGGCAGGGAATATACAATTGAAGCGAATTGTATAAAACGAGAAAGAGAAAGAGACTTGGGCGAAAAATTATATAAAAACGAAGTGTATAAAACGAATTGTATAATTATAAGTGTGTAAAACGATTATATACAATTTGAAATTGTATAAAATAAGAAAGAGAGAAAGGCAAAAGAGACTTGGGCAGGGAATATACAATTGAAGCGAATTGTATAAAACGAGAAAGAGAAAGAGACTTGGGCGAAAAATTATATAAAAACGAAGTGTATAAAACGAATTGTATAATTATAAGTGTGTAAAACGATTATATACAATTTGAAATTGTATAAAATAAGAAAGAGAGAAAGGCAAAAGAGACTTGGGCAGGGAATATACAATTGAAGCGAATTGTATAAAACGAGAAAGAGAAAGAGACTTGGGCGAAAAATTATATAAAAACGAAGTGTATAAAACGAATTGTATAATTATAAGTGTGTAAAACGATTATATACAATTTGAAATTGTATAAAATAAGAAAGAGAGAAAGGCAAAAGAGACTTGGGCAGGGAATATACAATTGAAGCGAATTGTATAAAACGAGAAAGAGAAAGAGACTTGGGCGAAAAATTATATAAAAACGAAGTGTATAAAACGAATTGTATAATTATAAGTGTGTAAAACGATTATATACAATTTGAAATTGTATAAAATAAGAAAGAGAGAAAGGCAAAAGAGACTTGGGCAGGGAATATACAATTGAATCGAATTGTATAAAACGAAAAAGAGAGAAATTATATACAATTTGAATTTGTATAAAACAAGAAAGAGAAAATGACAAAACAAACTGGGCAGGGGAGTATTTTTATTGTATAATTATAAGTGTATAGGATGAAAATATATGTATTTGCATGTGTATATACAATTTTCTCTCGATTTATACAAACAAAACGCAATTTATACATTTCGCTTCTATTTGTATAAACGAGAGAGGCGAGGGTGGAGAGGGAGATTAGGGAGAGTGGCGAGCGAGATCTTGGAGAGGGGAGAGAGGGGAACAAAAATATATGTATTTATACAATTTCTTCTGCTTTATATAAATAGAAACAATTTTAATACACTTGTGTTTGTATAAAAGTGAGAGGAAACAAGCGAAAGATGGAGCGAGAGAGGAAATTGGCGAGCGAGAGTTTGAGGGAGAGAGGTGACTGACAAACATTTTGTTATAAAACACTATTAAATCAAAGGGTGGTTATAGCAATTAATTTAATTTATTAATTTGTCATTATATACAATTTTCCCTTAATTAAAACACCTTTGTTTTTTATCCCCAATTTTTTTCTTTAATTTACTAGCCTTTTGATCAGTAATTAGTTAACACAGTAAGTAACTTTTATCTAGTTTTCCAACCCATGAATATTTAACGTTAATTGACATAAATTATTTAAAATATTTGAATTAAAATTTCTAGCCTAATTAAAATACAATTTTGTTAACAGAAATTAAATCGAAAGAAGTCTCATAGAAAGGGAAAAAACACAAAAGAAAAAGAGAGAGAAGAAAAGATATTTGAAAATAATAATAGAAAATCAAGATGAAAAAGTAAAAGCGAGCTCACTGAACTCCTTTATTTTTGTAATAACAAACCAAGATGAAAATAATAATAAAAATCATTTCCCCAATTTTTTTTATCAAATTGGCTTTAAAAAGCCTATTTTTCTAACTTCTTCACAAACAATAAGTTTCTAAAAGGAAATGGTCGCATAAAAAATTTGAAACGTTTAGACACCTAAGTGGCAAAATCGTAACATTCAATATCATCTTTTTTCACAGATGACTTACTATTTCGATATAACTTTATAACGTACGTCATATAACGGTATAGTTGAGATCCTATAATTTGAATTTTTTCTATTTTAGATATAAAAAAAAAAGTACAAAATTTTATTCTAAATTTAATAAAATGCACCCTTTTAACTCAAGAAAACTACAGAGACAAATTAAAAGGTCTCGGCTACCTACTTAACTCGTCATTCATACTATAGTTATAAAATGAGTTGAGAAATTGTAATCAGTTTTGATTTTACAATTTAAGTTATAATTAGTAATTGGTATTGACAAACTTCAAATAAAAGTATATTTGCTCCTTTGCTGCTTCTACTTCTTTTTTCTCCTCCTTGTACACAGGTTTCTAAAAATGATTATCGAACTGTAACATTTTAAACCACTGTAATTTTTATATTCTTGGCATAGAAAATAATAAAATTCAATCACAATTAATTGGTTAATTAAACAAGAAAACATAATACGAACAAAACGAATGAATCTTTCTTTATTTTACTTGCATCCGCTAAACTTGGTAGAAATGATGGCTTGCAAGAGCAATTTATAGCAGTAATTATCACAAATAACATCTAGAAGACCGAACAAGAAAATATAATTGAACAAAAAATATTTTTCCTGAAATGCATTGGAAAACAATTCATATATAGTTTTGAAGGTACAACTGTTCAAACTTCATATTTATATGTCTGAAGTTGTAACTTCACCCCAAATTTTCAACTCTAATGTGTGACCACACACACACACATACACATATACATATGTGTGTGTGTGGTGGGGTGGGGGGTGGGGGCTGTTGTTGGTTGTATGTACTATGTAGGTATATCAGGGCAGAAACTTTTGATGTGTGGTATACCCTATTGTTACATGTAAGGCTACAATTATATATATAAAATCCATATAATTGGGATGACCTGGTTTCAACAAAAATAAAATAAAAATTTATACCTTAAGATGATTTGGTTATGCAATTTGAAATACAGTTTTCTGCTGAGACAACAAAAAGGAATTTGGTGAATTCCAATTTTTGAAAAACTTTCTTTTGATCCATCTACTTATGAAAACCTTTAAACTACTTAATTATTCGCTATTGTAATATTACTCTACAACTAAGATTAATCTAGTTCTAAAATCATATATTACTATAATTATAACATCAATTCTGTAAAAGAATCAAAAACACAAGTTTAATATACTAAATATGCTTTGTAAAGTATCATAATGAGCAAACTTAGAATTTAATTAATTGAAGGATCAAAGTAAATTATCCTTTTAATTTTGTTGGTAAGAAACTAAATTTTCATAGGAATATATAATCTCAAAATTCACGTATGGAATTTTTGACCCATGTTTTCTGTTTAATTGTTTTTTCTACAGTTGCACCGAAAATACATTTATCCATAAAATTTTCAAATATCATTTTTCGTTCTACAAATAAAATTACGTTATTTTATTTTAAAATACTCATAATTTTTATGGTCAAACGCCAAGTCTTTGGAAAAACATTTTTAAATATAGTAAAAACAGCATCTTGTAGGGGGAGGAGGGATGAATTGAAAAATCAGCAATACCGCGTTTTATAAAACTAAAAACTTGGCAGACTAGGAGCTTTCTAGGTAGCTTCATCGCAACCTTTTTCTTTCCTATAAATATGTATACAAAAAATCAGTTCCTTACCATCATATCTTATTCTATCTGAATCTTTTAAGTGTCAGATCACAGTGATCTTTCCTAGTATTTTATAATAAATCCAGAAGAAAAAGAAAATGTACTGATCAAAGGCGAAGATGATGGAGATGGATCATGAAGATAATGGATCAGACATTGAAGCTCAGCGAAGTTCCCCGCTGTTGATGAATGGAGAATTGGGTAAATCTAGTTTGATCATGAGGAAGTCGGCGCTCATTTTCAAATCTACTTACAAGTTCATTGAAGCTGGAGCAAGAATAGCATCTCTTTCACGAGTCTCATCATCTTCCTCATCCTCCACCACAACCTTTTATACTCCTCTTCCCAGCTTTAATCTTAAACATGGAGTATGTATATATAAAATATATACATATTTATGCATAATAGTGTAAAGTTATATATTGATGATATTAATTATATATGCTCTCTGTCTAATTAGGACGCGGAAGGTGGTGGAGATGAATTCCAGATTGTTGAAACTGTGGCTGATGTTTATACTGTACAATCAAACAATGAGATTGAGCTTCAGCCTCATGATCTGAGTACTCATCAACAATGCTTACAAATTAGTGAAGAGAATGTGAAGTTGGATTCACTTCACAATTTTGAAGGAGTGAAGGGGAGTACTGTTGACAAGGGAATTCAAGTTGGAGAAATTTCTAGCTGCGACTTGTCTCATCACAGGCTGATCTTCGCAGGATATGGCCAATTCATGATCCGAAAGTTAGTATGCAAGGAACCAACTATTTTCCTCCTTGCAGTTGCAGCAATATTGTCGTTTGTCTTTGGAATCAAAGAAGAAGGTGTGCAGAATGGTTGGTTTGAAGGAGCACTTCTGGTCGTGATTATATTTGTGATTGTTTTGTTTAGGTTTGCACGAAATTGGTACAAAAGATATCTTTGGAAGAAGCAAAAAGATCAAAAAGCAAGGATGAATTTACCCCCCTTGATTTCTGATAACGACTCCAGTTTTTGTGCCTACTTTGACAAGTTGAACAATTACATACATATCAGTGGGTTGTTGATTGGCATTTTGATCACTGTGGTGCTGTTTATTCGCTTTAAATTGGGCCATAAAGATGACGAGAGTGGATACAGATTAGAAACCAAGGAAGAACCAGCTGAAATTGCACAGATAATGAATGCCGTGAAAAAGGTTTTAACAGAATCAAAGGGAACAGTAAGAGTTTTGATAACCTCACTTGGTGTCGCACTGGTAGGGATGACTGAAGGATTACCATTTCTTATTTCAGTTGCAATGGCATATTGGTATCCGAATTTTGATGTTAACATGGAATCAGTCAGCACCTTCTGTATAGAAAATGTTGGCTGGTCGAAAGAGCAAAAATTGAAAGTTACTAAGTTTCTTCTCGACAGAAAAGATGTTACCAGGATACCACCAGATGTCTGCAGTGTTCTCTCTGATGGGATTGGCGTCTCCACTATGACTTCTCAAACAACCGACCAAAGAATGGAAGAACCAATACTTTGCTGGGCAGAAAAGAACATGGGTATGCAGAGAGACACTTTGCGTCAGCAGGTCATCATTGTGAAGGACAAAGATAGTGAGAAGAATCCTTTTGAAGGACCTTGTGGAGTTGTCATAGAGAAAAATGGAGATAACGGGAAGGAGTACTATTCACACTTCAAAGGACGGGCTGATTCAATATTGTCAATGTGTTCAAGTTACTATGACATGAAGGGTGATGTGAAGGATTTGGATGACGAAACAAAGAGTGAATTTGCTCAAGCTAACAACAACAATGTGAACGTAGTTGCATTTGCCTGCAAACATACTCAGGTTGTTGAATTTGATGAAAATGGCCTAACATTCATCGGTATGTTTGTCTTAGAAGATAATTTCAATCTAGACAACATGAGACAAGGAATTGAGATTCTAAAAGAAGGCGGAGTGAAGATGATATTTACCTCGGAAGAAGATGTTGAAGTGCTTCGTACCATTGGTGATGAAACAGGATTGCTCAACTCACATGATGCTCTAGTACTTAAGGGCGAAGATGCTACAAAGGAAAATGTTGATAAGGTTTGCATTATGGGGAACTCCTCTCCTGCACACAAGCTTCTTTTAATAGAGCAGTTGAAGAAAAGAGGAGAAGTGGTGGCTGTGGTAGGAGAACAAGCAGCTGAAAGTAATATGGTTCTTGAAGCAGCTCATTTTGGCCTGCCTGTGGTGACTAACTGGCCTGAAACTATAACTTATGTGATTAACAGCATCAAGGGAGGAAGAATTGTTTGTGAGAATCTGAGGCAGTTCATCCAAGTTGAGGTAATCTTGGCAATCAGTAGCTTATCAATAAACTTCATACTGGTTATATTAGACGGAGATGCCCCGTTAACAATATTTCAGTTGGTATGGGTTAACCTTCTTGTTACATTTATTGGAGGGCCAGCTTTGCTAATTACTCTACTAAGGGATGAGCTTTCTATCAGACCAAGAAAACCGCCAATTACCAAAGCTATGTGGAGAAACATACTTTTTCAAGCTTCTTATCAGACTGGCATTTTTGTATTCCTTCAACACAAAGGAAGTGCAATACTGGGCATCACTCCAAAAGTTAACAGATCTATAGTCTTTAACGGGTTCGCTCTGTGCCAGCTTTTTAACATATTCAGTGCAAGGGATATGGAGCAGAAGAATTTTTTCAAAGGTTTTGGTCAAAATTACTTGTTTTGGGCATTGTCTGTGCTGTATCTTGTGTTGCAGTTTGGATTCATTGAAGTAGAGGCTGTCTTTGTCTTTACCAACACGGCACGACTGAATTGGAAGCAATGGGTTGAATCCATTTTAATTGGAGCTGTTACATGGTTGGTTGATGTGATAGTAAAATGGGCATCACAATACATAAAGATAGACAAATATTGTGATTGTGGAGGTCTTTACCTAGCTAGAAACTGGTTACAGTATTGGTTTATCAGGATCAATTGCTGTTACTGTGGACAAAGGAGTACACCAAATCCAACTCTTGCTTCCTTGGATTATTCGAGATCCACTAGCGGAAAGGTAATTCAAAAAACTTATCCATACTGCCTAATTACAGTACAGTTCACACAAAAGTCTTCCCTAAAATTTTGGATTCAAGTTGTAGTTGTTGTTCTTTTGCAGGGCTGGATAACAAATATCACACGTCGTGTTAAACCAACCAAGCATAGAGCTAATACTTGTTGCAGTCGCTTCAATTTTTAGTAGATAGTTTCCTCTGTTCTCTATACAGTTGGAGCAACACTAAAATTGTCTCGATGTGACCCGTAGCTTATGGGTTAGTTTAGTAATGAAATCAGCTGAACCGTAGATTATGGGTTAGAGCAGTACTAAAATCAGCCTTTGATGCCTTGTCTCAGGGTACACACCCTTGAAGGGTGTCCTCTTTAGTTAGTTTATGTTAATTAATTTCATCAAGTTTTTCGGTTCTTGTTGTTGTTCTTCTTTTCACTTTTAACTAAATTCAAGAATGCAAACTTATATAGAAAACAAGTTTATGGATTTCAAATACAGGAAAGTTTGCTCAAAATCATAAAATAAACTAGTGAGTACACATTCTACAAATTGGCTCGTATAAGAAGATAATAAATATCATATAGTAAATGCAAAAATACAATTTAATTACCTCGATCTTTTTTTCTCAAACTTGGGGTAATGTATTTGAAAGAGCACTTGTTGAGGAGAAATTGACAATCCAGCAATGCCATTGGAAGAGACTTTTCTTCAGCAAAGTCAACTGCCAGTCTCGATTCTTTACTATATATATATAATAAAAATATATATAAAACAAAATATGTGGTCCTCACAAATATCCCAACATGGCTTTTATAAGAATATTTTTCTTTGATTTTGGACACATTAGTCTTTAATCAGACGTGTCTTCAATAAATATTCATGTGTGAATAGGTAATTTCGAATGTGTTATTTTATAAAAGAGAAAATATATAATTGCCTCAGTAAAGCAAGACCTATTTTGAAAAAGCTATTGAAATTTTGCGGGATCCTAATACACTTTTTAATTAAATAAATATAAAATTATTGAATCATTTTTTGATATTTTATAGAGAGTGTGTATATCACTCACCTAAAGAGCTCGAAAACCTAAAAAAAGTTTAGATTAAACTTTCCTTTTGCAATTTTTTTATTAACTATATAAACAATTTTTTATTTTAATGTTAATCTGCTTTTTCTTTCTTCTTCTTCTTCCCAGCTTCACCATTGAAGGAGAGCTTCAATTCCTTTTTTTGTCTTTTCGTTTTTCATTTAGATTGGATTTCAACGGAGAGATCTGATTGTAACTAAATAACACAATCTCAATACATAATGTCTTTATGGTATTGTCACTAACAAAAAAATCTCATTGATAACGGGGGTGAGAAGCTCCAACGGCGACTTCGCAAGACCAAGCAAAAATAATTTCATATGGGTCCGGAGAGAGAATTTTTGTTTTTTTTTTCAAATACAGCCCTGGTTGATTTAGAGCAAAAATCAAAGGCAAAATACATAAAAAGAAGACTTTGATAGAACTTTTAATTTAAAATAAGTTAATTTTGAAAGCGCATTTGATTTTTCAATAAAGAAGACTTCTTCTTCAATATTGATTTAGTGTCGTAATGGTGTTTAAGCAATGGCGGCCACTCCATAGAACGAAGATGAACGGATGGGTTAAGACTTAAGCACAATTGAAGAAGAAGGAAATAATAAAAAATTAAAACTAAAATTGACAGGTGGCAAGCAACTATAGGTGAGTGCATACACCTTTTTTGTTAGTGGATTATTCCAAAGATAGAAATATTTATATCACTTTAAAATTATTTAGTGGAGCTACAGGCTACTAGGACCCTTATAAAGTTTTCCAAAGATAGAAATATTTATATCACTTTAAAATTATTTGGTGGAGCTACTAGAACCCTTATAACTTTTGAGTGTCTTTTTTAATATTAGGTTTTACTTTAATGGGATAATTTTATATTTTTCTCTTTCATTAGCGATAATCTTAGAGATCTCCTTCCAAGTTTCTCTTTATAACACTCACCTCCCTGGTGGTTTATAGAGGTGACAAATGGTTGGATTGGATCGGATTTGGATCAGAGGCGGACCTACGTGGTGTCCGACGGGTGCTCGAGCACCCATTAACTTCGTTACGGAATATATATATCTATGTAGAAATTGATAGGTATTTGTATAAAATTAACATAGAGCACCTAATGAATAAACGATTTAGTTGGCCCAATGGCTCCTGGATGGGTACTTAAGACTTTTTTTAGTGTTGTTGTACCAAGGTTTGAATCTCACTCTTAACACATATTTTTTATATTTTCACTTTAGAGCACCCACAACCTTAAATTCCTAGATCCGCCACTGATTTGGATAGGTTGAATATGGATTGAGAAAAAAAGGTTTGGATTACAATCCATTTAAAATATAATATAGGCAAATATGGTTTGGGCAAAGTGGTTCAAACCTATTTGAATAAAAGAAATTTCCAAAAAATAATTTACCCCTACCTACAGGTACCCCCCCCCTCGCCCCCCCTCTACCAACTTATTCCTAAAAATTTTTGTTTTTCAAAAATAAAAAATTTACCTCCCTACCCCGCTACAGGCACCCAACCCCCCGATCTTCCACCGACCTATCCCTAAAAAATTTTCGTTTTCAAAAAACAAAAAAACTCTGTTTTATTATTAAACAAAAAAATTACCCCCACCCCGGCACTTCCCCCCTCCACCAACCTATCACTAAAAATTTTTGATTTCAGAAATAAGAAAAAAACGTTTTTCAAAAAAAATAAATACCCCCTCAGGCACTCCCCTCCCCCACCTTCCACCAACTTACCTCTAAAAATTTTTTGTTTTTCAAAAACAAAAAAATCTGCTTTTAAAAAAAAAAAAAAAA